>NW_028161360.1:129916-202416 GCF_964263955.1 Coregonus lavaretus
TTAGTAGTAGTATTCTTGTGATTATTATTCTAAACAGTAGTGGTACGGGTAGTAGGGGTGATGGTAATGATAGCAGTTTAATGATGGTGGTGGTAGTAGTAGCAGTAATGATGATGGTAGTTGTAGTACTGATTTAATGGTGACGATGACAGTTAGTTAGTTATAAGTTAGTTATATTTTCATTTTCCATGTTTAGCCTTTTCTATTTATTATTTTCTACTATTGATTGTTACCATTTTATTGTTATTATTATTATTTTTTTTATTATTATTATTATTTACTACCATTTTATATTATTATTTGCTTTCTTTATTATTTTATTATATTGCATACATTGTTGCTTTGGCAATATTGACGCAATGTTTTTCATGCCAATAAAGCAACTTGAATTTGAAAGAGAGAGAGAGAGAGAGAGAGAGAGAGAGAGAGAGAGAGAGAGAGAGAGAGAGAGAGAGAGAAAAAGAGAGAGCGAGAGAGAGAGAACAATTATCGGCCCAGCCATCACTAAACTACATTGTATGCATAAAAACATGAGCTTGGAGAGTTGTTACAAAACTTGCCTTATCTTCCTCAAATAATTATATTATACTTTCCACTTTTCTCCATCGTAAGCTTTATACAGTTCACCTGTCTCCCCCTCTGTTGTTCAATGTCAAGAAATCCCTCCACACTTTGAGAGGCTGCGTTTCATTTTCTCTCTATCTATCGTTCCTTCTTTTTCTCTAACATTCGTCTGTCATTTAAATGATGAGTCACTCTATCCCCGGTGACAGCGTAGGTCACATCAGGTCTGTCTGTAACTTCCTATGATCAGACTCTGTGGCAAATACCCAGGGGTAACCCAGTCTGTCTGTAACTTCCTATGATAAGACTCTGTTTATTTATTTCACCTTTATCCTCCTCGTGTCTGGTCCTCCCTCCTCCTTGTGTCCGCCCCTCTCTCCCTCCTCCTTGTGTCTCGTCCTCTCTCCCTCCTCCTTGTGTCTGGTCCTCTCTCCCTCCTCCTCATGTCCGCCCCTCTCTCCCTCCTCCTCGTGTCTGGTCCTCTCTCCCTCCTCCTCGTGTCTGGTCCTCTCTCCCTCCTCCTCGTGTCTGGTCCTCTCTCCCTCCTCCTCGTGTCTGGTCCTCTCTCCCTCCTCCTCGTGTCTGGTCCTCTCTCCCTCCTCCTCGTGTCCGCCCCTCTCTCCTCCTCCTTGTGTCTGGTCCTTTCTCCCTCCTCCTCGTGTCTGGTCCTCTCTCCCTCCTCCTCGTATCTGGTCCTCTCTCCCTCCTCATCGTGTCCGGTCCTCTCTCCCTCCTCCTCGTGTCCGCCCCTCTCTCCCTCCTCCTCATGTCCACCCCTCTCTCCCTCCTCCTCATGTCTGGTCCTCTCTCCCTCCTCCTTGTGTCCGCCCCTCTCTCCCTCCTCCTTGTGTCTGGTCTTCTCTCCCTCCTCCTCATGTCTGGTCCTCTCTCCCTCCACCTCGTGTCTGGTCCTCTCTCCCTCCTCCTCATGTCCAACCCTCTCTCTCCCTCCTCCTCGTGTCTGGTCCTCTCTCCCTCCTCCTTGTGTCTGGTCCTCTCTCCCTCCTCCTCGTGTCTGGTCCTCTCTCCCTCCTCCTCGTGTCTGGTCCTCTCTCCCTCCTCCTCGTATCTGGTCCTCTCTCCCTCCTCCTCGTGTCTGGTCCTCTCTCCCTCCTCCTCGTGTCTGGTCCTCTCCTCCCTCCTCCTCGTGTCTGGTCCCTCTCCCTCCTCCTCGTGTCCGCCCCTCTCTCCCTCCTCCTCGTGTCTGGTCCTCTCTCCCTCCTCCTTGTGTCTGGTCCTCTCTCCCTCCTCCTCGTGTCTGGTCCTCTCTCCCTCCTCCTCGTGTCTGGTCCTCTCTCCCTCCTCCTCGTGTCTGGTCCTCTCTCCCTCCTCCTCGTGTCTGGTCCTCTCTCCCTCCTCCTCGTGTCTGGTCCTCTCTCCCTCCTCCTCGTGTCTGATCTTCTCTCCCTCCTCCTGATGTCCGCCCCTCTCTCCCTCCTTCTCGTATCTGGTCCTCTCTCCCTCCTCCTTGTGTCCGCCCCTCTCTCCCTCCTCCTTGTGTCTGGTCCTTTCTCCCTCCTCCTCGTGTCTGATCCTCTCTCCCTCCTCCTCGTATCTGGTCCTCTCTCCCTCCTCCTCGTGTCCGGTCCTCTCTCCCTCCTCCTCGTGTCCGCCCCTCTCTCCCTCCTCCTCATGTCCACCCCTCTCTCCCTCCTCCTCGTGTCTGGTCCTCTCTCCCTCCTCCTCGTGTCTGATCTTCTCTCCCTCCTCCTGATGTCCGCCCCTCTCTCCCTCCTTCTCGTATCTGGTCCTCTCTCCCTCCTCCTTGTGTCCGCTCCTCTCTCCCTCCTCCTTGTGTCTGGTCCTTTCTCCCTCCTCCTCGTGTCTGATCCTCTCTCCCTCCTCCTTGTGTCTGGTCCTCTCTCCCTCCACCTCGTGTCTGGTCCTCTCTCCCTCCTCCTTGTGTCCGCCCCTCTCTCCCTCCTCCTTGTGTCTGGTCCTCTCTCCCTCCTCCTTGTGTCTGGTCCTTTCTCCCTCCTCCTCGTGTCTGATCCTCTCTCCCTCCTCCTCGTGTCTGGCCTTCTCTCCCTCCTCCTCATGTCTGGTCCTCTCTCCCTCCTCCTTGTGTCCGCCCCTCTCTCCCTCCTCCTTGTGTCTGGTCCTCTCTCCCTCCTCCTCGTGTCTGGTCCTCTCTCCCTCCTCCTCGTGTCTGGTCCTCTCTCCCTTCTCCTCATGTCCACCCCTCTCTCCCTCCTCCTCGTGTCTGGTCCTCTCTCCCTCCTCCTTGTGTCTGGTCCTCTCTCCCTCCTCGTGTCTGGTCCTCTCTCCCTCCTCCTCGTGTCTGGTCCTCTCTCCCTCCTCCTCGTGTCTGGTCCTCTCTCCCTCCTCCTCGTGTCTGGTCCTCTCTCCCTCCTCCTCGTGTCTGGTCCTCTCTCCCTCCTCCTCGTGTCCGCCCCTCTCTCCCTCCTCCTCGTGTCTGGTCCTCTCTCCCTCCTCCTTGTGTCTGGTCCTCTCTCCCTCCTCCTCGTGTCTGGTCCTCTCTCCCTCCTCCTCGTGTCTGGTCCTCTCTCCCTCCTCCTCGTGTCTGGTCCTCTCTCCCTCCTCCTCGTGTCTGGTCCTCTCTCCCTCCTCCTCGTGTCTGGTCCTCTCTCCCTCCTCCTCGTGTCTGATCTTCTCTCCCTCCTCCTGATGTCCGCCCCTCTCTCCCTCCTTCTCGTATCTGGTCCTCTCTCCCTCCTCCTTGTGTCCGCCCCTCTCTCCCTCCTCCTTGTGTCTGGTCCTTTCTCCCTCCTCCTCGTGTCTGGTCCTCTCTCCCTCCTCCTCGTGTCTGGTCCTCTCTCCCTCCTCCTCGTGTCCGCCCCTCTCTCCCTCCTCCTCGTGTCTGGTCCTCTCTCCCTCCTCCTTGTGTCTGGTCCTCTCTCCCTCCTCCTCGTGTCTGGTCCTCTCTCCCTCCTCCTCGTGTCTGGTCCTCTCTCCCTCCTCCTCGTGTCTGGTCCTCTCTCCCTCCTCCTCGTGTCTGGTCCTCTCTCCCTCCTCCTCGTGTCTGGTCCTCTCTCCCTCCTCCTTGTGTCTGATCTTCTCTCCCTCCTCCTGATGTCCGCCCCTCTCTCCCTCCTTCTCGTATCTGGTCCTCTCTCCCTCCTCCTTGTGTCCGCCCCTCTCTCCCTCCTCCTTGTGTCTGGTCCTTTCTCCCTCCTCCTCGTGTCTGGTCCTCTCTCCCTCCTCCTCGTGTCTGGTCCTCTCTCCCACCTCCTCATGTTCACACCTCTCTCCCTCCTCCTCGTGTCTGGTCCTCTCTCCCTCCTCCTCGTATCTGGTCCTCTCTCCCTCCTCCTCGTATCTGGTCCTCTCTCCCTCCTCCTCGTGTCTGGTCCTCTCTCCCTCCTCCTTGTGTCTGGTCCTCTCTCCCTCCTCCTCGTGTCTGGTCCTCTCTCCCTCCTCCTCGTGTCTGGTCCTCTCTCCCTCCTCCTCGTGTCTGACCCTAAAGAGATTGTCCCTGTTTTCCAGAGCAGTCGTCCAGCCTCAACCTGTGCTGCGTCAGGCCTCACCTCACAGCCACCTCACATGAAGGACCAGTAGGTGTGAGGTTGGCTGTCACTTCTTATTCATGTTGCTTTTTAACCTTTATTTAAACCAGGAAATGCCATTGAGATAAAGCACCTTGCAGAGAAGGCA
Source organism: Coregonus lavaretus (assembly GCF_964263955.1). Classification (NCBI taxonomy): domain Eukaryota; kingdom Metazoa; phylum Chordata; class Actinopteri; order Salmoniformes; family Salmonidae; genus Coregonus; species Coregonus lavaretus. Next base: position 134,096 of record NW_028161360.1, read on the forward strand.
GCTCTAGTGTGTGTGTGTGTGTGTGTGTGTGTGTGAGAGAGAGAAACAATAAAACATGTTAAATGTTAAAGTGTCAGACTTAAATATAAAACTCAAATCTGTTTTGACATTGATTTGATAGGGAAAAGACACAATCACATCAACATTTCTCAGACGGTCTAGGCAATCTGAAACCCTTAAGAAACGGACATGATGTGATGCCAAAACAATAAAACATTAGACGAAAAATGGGACACAAAGGGAACGTTAAAAACAGATCAAATCAACTCAAACTTTATTTAAAGTGTTACACCTCAAAGGCAATCAAACTAAAGAAATCAAACCCAAGCCAATAAAAAGGTCCACCACACAAACCTACTTTAAATAACCCTCTTTCTGTATCACCCAGACAACCCATTACACATTCATTTATAGTTTACCTCTCTCTCTCTCTCTCTCTCTCTATGCAAAGATCAATAACGCATGACTCCCACCACAGACAATGCACTCTCTCTTTGGAAAATGCCACATCGATGACACGGGTAATGCCAATGGTCACGTCTCGTCTGCCTATCTTCACCCTCCACACGCACACCTTGAGGTGGGAGCCGGCAGCCATCTTACATCGAGTCACTTTTAAAAGGTCACACAGGAAGTAACGGTCCAAACTGACTGTGTGTGTGTGTGTACGTGTATGTCTGTGTGTGTGTGTGTGTGTGTGTGTGCGTGCACATGCAACGTTTTTGAGGAATGATCCAGACTGGTTATGGCCCAAATAAAAGCTATGGCATTTAAGGATCTCAGACCATCTGTTACAGAAAAATACATGCATAACAAGTAAAAGAGATGAATAGATAAATGAATGTCCCACTTAGAGCAGTCAGCATTATCGCCACCACATAGCATGCATAGTTCTGTATGAAGAAATGATTTGTTTAAATCTACATGTATACATCCATAGACACAGTAAATGTAAACAGTGAACATATGGTACACACACACACACACACAAACACACACACGTAGACACACACACGCAAGTGAATCTTGTATCAAAGGACTGTAAATTATCGTATAAAAGCTAATCCAACCAGAATAGTTTATTTCCTATTGATTATCTTTACGTTAACACTATGTGACCCATTACTTTACCCCACCAAACACACAGAAACATTTCTCCCATTACTTTACCCCACCAAACACACAGAAACATCTCTCCCATTACTTTACCCCACCAAACACACAGAAACATCTCTCCCATTACTTTACCCCACCAAACACACAGAAACATCTTCTCCCATTACTTTACCCCACCAAACACACAGAAACATCTCTCCCGTTACATTACCCCACCAAACACACAGAAACATAACATCGTCAGATACACAAAAGCAAGACACAGGTACAATTGAAAGGACAAGAACAAATACCACAGTGCAGACTGATGTAGCAGTGGAAAGGCCTGGCATTACATTCAGAAACAAATGTGGGTTGTGAAATTGTATTTACTGACAACACAATTTATTGTCTCAGTAAAAAGCAAAGTATAATTTTAAAGTTAGTCTTTGAAAACGTTATCTCCAATTACCCATGAACTAATTACATGTGCACCATAATTGAAGCTCCAGTCCAGTGTAGTCTAGTCCAATCCAATCCAATCCACTGTGGTCCAGTCCAGACCAGAGTAATGGATGGGTTGAGGGGTCCAGTCCCAGGTCTAGGGCTCCAAGGGCCTCTGGTCACAGTCCTGCTGGTTCTGTACCTCTGGGCTGCTCAGGATCTGGTCAGAGTAGTATTTCTTCCACTCCAACATGTAGGACATCCAACGATGGAAGTGTTTCTTCCACTGCTGTTCTACCTCATCTACACTCACTGACAGACAGACAGACAGACAGACAGACAGACAGACAGACAGACAGACAGACAGACAGACAGACAGACAGACAGACAGACAGACAGACAGACAGACAGACAGACAGACAGACAGACAGACAGACAGACAGACAGACAGACAGACAGACAGACAGACAGACAGACAGAGAGAGAGACAGAGAGAGAAAGAGAGAGAGAGAGAGAGAGAGAGAGAGAGAGAGAGAGAGAGAGAGAGAGAGGGAGAGAGGGAGAGAGAGAGACAGAGAGATAAGGAGGGAAGGGCGAAGGAGACAGAGAGGTGAGCATGATATTTTTATTTTTTGGGTGGGGTAGATCAGCTTAATATTGCAGATAGATTGTAACTTCCATCAATGTAATTGTCTGCATCACTTCCAATCCCCCATGTTTTTATATATACATATATATATATATATATATATATATATATATATAAATATATATATATATATATATATATATATATATATATATATACAGTGGGGGAAAAAAGTATTTAGTCAGCCACCAATTGTGAAAGTTCTCCCACTTAAAAAGATGAGAGAGGCCTGTAATTTTCATCATAGGTACACGTCAACTATGACAGACAAATTGAGAAATAAAATTCCAGAAAATCACATTGTAGGATTTTTAATGAATTTATTTGCAAATGATGGTGGAAAATAAGTATTTGGTCACCTACAAACAAGCAAGATTTCTGGCTCTCACAGACCTGTAACTTCTTCTTTAAGAGGCTCCTCTGTCCTCCACTCGTTACCTGTATTAATGGCACCTGTTTGAACTTGTTATCAGTATAAAAGACACCTGTCCACAACCTCAAACAGTCACACTCCAAACTCCACTATGGCCAAGACCAAAGAGCTGTCAAAGGACACCAGAAACAAAATTGTAGACCTGCACCAGGCTGGGAAGACTGAATCTGCAATAGGTAAGCAGCTTGGTTTGAAGAAATCAACTGTTGGAGCAATTATTAGGAAATGGAAGACATACAAGACCACTGATAATCTCCCTCGATCTGGGGCTCCACGCAAGATCTCACCCTGTGGGGTCAAAATGATCACAAGAACGGTGAGCAAAAATCCCAGAACCACACGGGGGTCCTAGTGAATGACCTGCAGAGAGCTGGGACCAAAGTAACAAAGCCTACCATCAGTAACACACTACGCCACCAGGGACTCAAATCCTGCAGTGCCAGACGTGTCCCCCTGCTTAAGCCAGTACATGTCCAGGCCCGTCTGAAGTTTGCTAGAGTGCATTTGGATGATCCAGAAGAGGATTGGGAGAATGTCATATGGTCAGATGAAACCAAAATATAACTTTTTGGTAAAAACTCAACTCGTCGTGTTTGGAGGACAAAGAATGCTGAGTTGCATCCAAAGAACACCATACCTACTGTGAAGCATGGGGGTGGAAACATCATGCTTTTGGGCTGTTTTTCTGCAAAGGGACCAGGACGACTGATCCGTGTAAAGGAAAGAATGAATGGGGCCATGTATCGTGAGATTTTGAGTGAAAACCTCCTTCCATCAGCAAGGGCATTGAAGATGAAACGTGGCTGGGTCTTTCAGCATGACAATGATCCCAAACACACCGCCCGGGCAACGATGGAGTGGCTTCGTAAGAAGCATTTCAAGGTCCTGGAGTGGTCTAGCCAGTCTCCAGATCTCAACCCCATAGAAAATCTTTGGAGGGAGTTGAAAGTCCATGTTGCCCAGCGACAGCCCCAAAACATCACTGCTCTAGAGGAGATCTGCATGGAGGAATGGGCCAAAATACCAGCAACAGTGTGTAAAAACCTTGTGAAGAGTACAGAAAACGTTTGACCTGTGTCATTGCCAACAAAGGGTATATAACAAAGTATTGAGAAACTTTTGTTATTGACCAAATACTTATTTTCCACCATAATTAGCAAATAAATTCATTAAAAATCCTACAATGTGATTTTCTGGAGAAAAAAAAATCTCATTTTGTCTGTTATAGTTGACGTGTACCTATGATGAAAATTACAGGCCTCTCTCATCTTTTTAAGTGGGAGAACTTGCACAATTGTTGGCTGACTAAATACTTTTTTCTCCCACTGTATATATGATTTTGACCCATTATATAAGAGATTCTCCAAAATTGAAATGCTCCAGGCATTTATATATAAACCCCAGTCGTACTTTATCAAATGCCTTTTCGAAGTCTGCTATGAATAGCAGGCCTGGTTTCTCCGATTTTCCATAATGTTCTATTGTTTCCAATACTTGCCTTATATTATCTCCAATGTATCTTCCTTGTAAAAAACCTGTCTGATTAGAATGAATAATATCCAGCAATACCTTTTTAATTCTATGCGCTATACATTTTGCTAGAGTTTTTGCATCACAACACTGAAGTGTAATGGGCCTCCAATTTTTTTAATGGACTGGATCTTTATATTTTCCACTTGTATCCTGTTTCAGTAATAATGAGATCAGACCTTCTTCTTGAGTGTCAGATAATCTACCATTTACATAGGAGTGGTTAAAACATGCTAATAACGGTCCTCTTAGTATATCAAAAAAGGTTTGGTACACTTCAACTGGTATGCCATCCAACCCTGGAGTTTTCCAGGACATGATTTAAATTGCCCGAGAAGGGGCTGCAAAGTTAAGTGTTTCCAGCATTTAAACAATGAAATTATCAGAATCAGAGTGAGAAATGAGACTTGACATTTAGCTCAACCTCAAAAACAAACGTCCCTTTCAGGAATCTACTCCTACGATCCATCTGTACTTTAGCTATAGCTGATCCCATGTGATTCTACTGCCATGGGAACAGACTGATCCCTGTGATTCTACTGGCATGGGAACAGACTGATCCCTGTGATTGTACTGCCATGTGTTAGGATTGGTCAGCACTTCCCTGCTGATGGAAAATTCCAATCTAATAAAGAATTCAGAGATGCTAATGTGAGTTGGCACAATGACATAAAATCAAAATTAAAAGCTCAATACACCAGCGTTTTGATGTCAGCGTTCTATCAACAGAAAAGCTAAACCGATAGAACCAAAATTAGTAGACGTACTCAGCATCAAAAGGACTGGGTGTGTGAGTACTTTGATATAATTTGTACATCTGCTTTGATGGCAGGTTTGAAACCTGTTATCAAAATGGCTATTGCAGGGGTAGTGGACCAGCATTCTCACTGGGATGAAATAGTACAGGCGGCCTTGAGAGTGGAATCTAATTCCGCTCACTTTGCAGCCGTGCGTGTGGCTAATACAGCCACAGTGAAAGTCAATAGCGGTTGCTTCAATGGCCAAGGTAAGACAAAGAAACAGAGAGGAAAGGGCAGCGAACCTGTGCTAAGGCTCCCTGTTTTAGATGTGGGACCGTCGGTCATTGGAGGAATGAGTGTAGGGTAGTACTGGAGCCTACTTCACCCGCTGCCTTTGCGATCCAAGCGTTTGTAGCATTAACAAAAGAGCAGCAGCAAACCTTCGAGGGCAGTGGGGCAGGTGAACGCCGCATAGGGGTTCAAAATAATCGAAAGTGATGCAACTACTACTCATGTCTTTGACAATAGGTCCAGTAACAATACCCAGATCATTTTACATGGCGACGGGTGTGGAACCGATTTTGGGGTTGGATTCTAAAAGGTAACAAATTAAAATTGGCAGTACGAACAATCATCATCTACTATGGGCAAAAGACGCATTAGATTGTGGTCTGATTAAAGGTTGCAAGCCTGTTGTGGTGGAGGGAGAGCCGTCGTAACCAATTAATTGATACCCTATTAAACCGGAGGCTGAGAAGTCGGTGACGGAGGATCTTCCAATATTACTTGAACGAGGCATGGTGGTACGAGGACCAGATCGGTGCAACAGCCCTTTATTCCCAGCGAAAAAGGGACTAAAATGGCTTATTACAGTGGATTTTCACAGCATGAACAACCATACAGTGAAAATTACACCCGAGGTAGCGGATTTGGCAGACCTTTTGGCATCTATTCCCTCAGACTCAGAATGGTACAGCATGCTTGACATAAAAAAATATATTTTGGTCAGTGCCGGTGGCTGAAGAGTCACAACACTGGTTTTGGTATTGTTGCCAGGGGGAGCAGCACACGTGGGTGAGGGCACCTATGGGGTTTACATATAGTCCAACTTTGTATCACGCCGCATTAAAATAATCACAAAAAGGGTTCCATGTTGGTACAGTACGTACATTATTTGTTGTTGCCGTCAAAAGACGAAGAAACTCACATGCGAGTAAACTATTTGACAGAGCAGGGTCACAAATCATCATATGAGAAAGCACAACTGGCAAAACAAGAGGTTTTGGGGTTTTCGATTTCAAAAGGCACAACTCTTGCACAACAAAACACTCCTCGTACACTAAGGAAAACCCTAGGGGTTATCAATTTTGTGAGGCATTTTATTCTGTCGTATTCTGAAATTGCTGAGCCACTTACAGAATTGACAAAAGGGGGGAAGGGTCCCGATGAAAGAATAGAGTTTAAGGAAGCGTTTGTCGAGCTAAAGAAGCAATTGTGTCAAACGCCAGCACTGGGGTTACCAAACCTAAAATTACCTTTTAAAATGTTTGTTCATGAACATGAAGGCCATTGTAGCTACGCAAAATCATGGGGGAAAAGCGATGACCAGTAATGTACTGCAGTAAATCGTTAGACTTGATGGCGAGAGGAATGCCTCTGTGTCTGAGGGCAGTACAGGCGACAGAAATGGTTTTGCATAACACTGCTTCGATTTTAATGGGCCAAAAAAAAGTAGATCTCGCTCGATTCAGTGCATATTAATCTTTAAAATAGTAGACATTAATGAGTGTGAAGCAAATAGGGAATATCCAATGGAGATGGGTAATAGTATATACAGTAAAGTTTGGGATGGATTAAAAGACAAACGATTAATAGTGGAGGGAGGACAGTGGACTCCATGTGAACAGAAGTTATCATGTTTTGTTTTGTCTGGAATTAAAATGTTTGTGTTGCTGATTAAGATTTAGCATAGTGAAAACGAATGAAATGTACATTTTCTCCTCTAGGAGAGGATGGGGTGTCCCTATCTCTCCCTTTGAAATGTTTCCCCAGGCTGTTGTCTTGGGAGGGCAGTTAGTGAAATTCTGCAGTTTATAAAGTATAAAGGTACCCGGATCCGGCCGTAAAGGGAGCTCCCAATTAAGTAAGGCCTGGCCATTTGTTTGTTTTTACCCTACGTTTTACCACACACACCAGCACACACACACACAACCCACCTGTTATGAATATTTGTTAGTGGTGTTAATACCGTGTCTGATTTATTGTGTGGGGTCTTTTTATTTTTTAGTAGGTTCTTCATAGGTTAGAAAGGATGCATCTTAAAGAGCACAGACATGAAAGTATCTATTGTCCGAATTTTGGTTGCACCCATGCAAGTTCTCCTGATAAGAAATGTACTGAAAAAACCCCAATGTAAACCAGGTCCTGAGAATGTTTGAAATGTTTGAAATGTCTTTAAATAAGTAGTCTGAAGTACAGGGAAAGAAAAGGGAAAGGAAATACTCAACTGTGTTGAATGACCTCTGTTCTGACTTTCTGGTGAGGCCTTATCACCCTCAGAGGCTAGATACATTGTGTGAGATTTAAGTATAATATGAAGAAGTGAATAGCTGTTGTTGCTTTGGTTGTTTTGTTTTCAAATCAAATCTCACCAGATTGGGTCTGATGTATGGTCGGGATTTCTCCCTAAGGGTTAGCTAACTAACTAAATCCCTGACCCTGTAACTATGCGATGAGGTCACCAATATGATAGGGGAGTATAAGCCAATTTGCAAAATGGTTTCAACAGTGTTGTTATTCTTTTTGACATTTGTCTTAGAAATGTTGTATTAAGAAAATTGGGAATGTAATAACTAGTCATACGATGAATAGTTGGTCTGGATTTCCTGAATCAGAAATGCCTTAAACTGTTGTTCTGGTCTGTCCTCTCTAGAGGTTATGGCGATAGTGACCCCAGATGGTATCTAGATGAATGGAAGGGGTAATTCGACCGAGAACAGTGTGAGTCTCACCCCCTCTAACCGGCTGAAATAATAGTGACAATGGCGTTCACTACGGCCCTGTCCTTCACCACATCTACCTGATACCTGAGTCAGAGCCAGCAACCAGTATACAGCATCCAGTCGAAGCTATCACCTGCCCTTTCTCTCAGGAGTGCGGCATGAGTTCTGAGACCGTCCACGTGGAGTGAGCATGGAGAAAGATCACGTCCAAAACTCCTCTCATGCTGCTGGTGCACTGGTCGGAAAATGGACAAGACAGAATGGACCGTAAATAATGGTGGTGGTGGCTCAGGTGAGAGATTTATTTGCTTGTGAAAATCAGATTGTTCCCCAGATATTGAAATCGGGACATTATCAAGGGCCATCCACTTCGACAGGCATGAGTTACATGTGTGCCACTGTGAGGATGAACTGTAAAGCTATCTGAAGAAGAACATGAAGAGATGGCAGAAAAAGAATGAGTGCCGGGAAGGAGAGGGGTGGTCAACCGTGCCCGTAATTGATTTAGGGTTGCCCTAAACTGTTTATTTGGGGTATCTGGTTGATTGTGGGGGACTGCATACTGGGAATGTTATAGTAATTTTAAAATGCATTGAGATACTGATCTGTCATTAACATGCCACTAGCGACAGTGAAAGACAGGGACAAACGGTGGCCGTGATGAGAAAAGTTAATGCTGGTAATATAAGTACTACATACTGTATAGATATTTTCCCCCTGTCTGTAAATGTACATTCTGCCAGGGTGTGCTAAGTTGAGGGTCTTAAATTCGAGTAAAACGACTCAACGTGAAGCATTAGGGACTGTCATTCTAAAGTTGGGTCTAGGTGGCGTGGAACATGTGAGTGATCATTGTTCCAGATGAGGGAATGTTGAAAACTGACTAATTGATTTGAGCATGTTTTAGTATGTTTATAACTATATAAGTGGCCAAGCAGTAGTGATTAACGAGTTATGGGTTAGATGGAATGATTTATGTGCAAATGTATTTGAGGCCGAATGTTTCCATAAGGGTGAAATAGGAGGCATATGATAGAGCTAATACTATAGATTGAGAACTATTGCCCTATAACACTGTCTTATAGCTTCACTGTTTTATATCATTATATTCTCTCTATATTTTGCATCATGATAGTCACTTGAGTATGAATGGGTCGCTTATTCTCAAATAGCTCTTTGTGTATGAGTCCGGATAATTAACAATAGACTGAGGCAAGGTGCAAGAATGTATACTCCCTACTGATAAGAAGACCGGGAGATGAGTGGTGGAGTACCAGAGGTTCTGGACTCGGGCGATAACACCACCTACTTAGCCACAGAGATTCATTGTACATCCTAGACTCAGGAAGGGGGAGGGCTTGTCTGAGAAAGTCAAAAGCTCCAGCTGAAAACGAGAGGGGGGATAAGAGTGTGCAATAGTGTGATTAGAAGTCAGAGGTCATATGTCTCGGAGGTATAAACATACAAATCAACTGAGAACATTAATAATGTTTCCTTTTTGTTCATTTATAAGTAATTTCTAAGTTTATATAATGTTGAACAGCATGGAATTACTATTAAAAAAGGAGGGACTGTTAGGGTTCTAACATGAAATATACTTATTCATGTTACCACACTAGAACTTATTGACTGCTTTACATATATAAGGAATGTATATGTTGGGGTCAATGGAGGGTGGATAAGAACTAGGTGTATGGAAAGTTACTGAGTGAGACCAGGGGAAGTACAGAAAGTTTACATTCTGTCAAAACATGTTCTTGTTAAATCTCATGGCTCATAAGGATGGCGGCAAAGGGCAACAGTCTTGTTTCAGTCACTGACAAGGTAGGACAGACGCGGATTAGGGAGGAGCGAGAAATTTGGTCTGAGGTCAGATGAAGTGAGAAGGAACAGTACTATCCCACACATATATACTTCCACGCCTACAACGGTTCTAGCATGAGGCAGGGCCATGACTACACCAGTGAGAGGAACCAATTAAGTTCCTGCCTAGCAACAGAGATGTATTGACTGTCTAGATGTGTAAGGAGTTGACTTCGCCTGGTAGGAGGGTATAAATATATGTGCTTGTGTAAACATGTCTTTGCAGCTGTATGACCCAGTGGGTGAATAAACTTGGTTTGAGCTTTTTCTAGTTGTCCATGAGTTAGTAAAGGGACAGCTCAGGAGGAAAGTTAATAATTAGGCATCGACTCCATACACATTATTCCAATAAAACACGTATTAATGCCAAAACTCTGTTTTTGCCTTTGCCCTTTGCAAAGACCTTTGCTTCTTGCTTTTCCCAATGTGTGATAATTTCCTAAGTTCTTTGTTCACATTGCTCACTCTTTTCGTCTTTGATTATGCTTTGCTTATCTTTTGAATGCAACACACATCCCCAACTAATAAACTTAGGGCAAAGCCAACCTCCCCAACTAATAGACTTAAGGTTAAAGCAAAATGATACGAGTAGCTCCACCGAGCTACACTACTCTCACATACAAACAATCACCCAAAAGGACAAGGGAAAAGAGGGAACACATATACACAGACTAATGAGGGGATTAGAACCAGGTGTGTGTGATTGACAAGACAAGACAAATGTGATGATGATAATTGGGGCGGCAGTGGTTAGTAAGCCGGTGACGACGAACGCCGAAGCCTGCCCGAACAAGGAGGGGAGGCAGCCTCGGCGGAAGTCGTGACAAGGGCAAAGCCAACCTCCCCAACTAATAGACTTGGGTTAAAGCGAACCGCAAATAACACTGTAAATGACAATGGCAATGACATTTGTTGGCATCAACCACCTCTGAACTTCAGGAAGTGTGTGTGTGCAACAAATTAAGACAGAGAAAACATTTTTTTTGCCATTTTGTGCAACGAAGCACAGAACCCAGCGGACGTCCGTGCACAGGAATTAGACTCCATTGATTGATTCCATATCAGCGTCAAAATCAATCACACTTCCCCAAATCACAAAGGCCGGGGACTCCAATGTCCCGCGCCAATCAAACACACACACACACGAGTTCCATCCCAGTTAAATGTTCCAAACACAATTGACCTCAACCTTGTAGAAGGGATATACATATCTCTGTATCGTAATGTGTGTTTGTGTGTTTGTCAGCTTTGTGCTGTGCAATTTGCATGCAGAGACAAACCACATACACACACAGCTTGAAAACACTGTTAAGCTACCATCTTTTCTCTCTCAGGATTAAAGAAAACCAAACCAACTAAACGTAAGTGCTCTTTTATATTGTGCCAAGAGAACTAACCAAAAAAACACACATTTAGAAGTACACAGATCACCTAGCAACCTTTCAAAAAGCCTAAACAATGAAATAAGGCAAGTGGATCTAAAATACTTCCTAAATAAATAATTTCCGGTGAGTTATCTTTGACTAAGTAGATTAACAACAAAATTATCTTGACCTGAAGATTCCCTTGGGTTACACCTCATACGCACGCACAGCCACATCATGATCTTCAAACCGGGGAGGCCACAGATGCTGTTTGTATAATGAGCCCGATGCGTGTGTGTGTAATGAATTAAGTGCAGGGGAGTGAGTGTTATTCACCCTCTACAGTTGGAGCTCTGTGAAGTGGAGACTTACCCGACTCCCACTCAGACCTCCAGCACTCTGGAGAGGAGAGGGAGCTGGAGCCTTGGCCAACCCAGCCATGGTGCACTTCCACAGACTAGTTTAGGCATCAGAGGCCCCTGGAGGGCCCTGATGCAGCATCACCCAATCTCTGCCCACTATGTGCAAGATTAATGTGCATAAGAAGCAATTATATTTTTGATGTGCGGCCTGACACGGCCATCACACTTGCGTATGTGTGTGCCTGTGTGTGTTCTCACCAGTGACGTCCTGCAGTTTGGGGAGGAAGTTGTTCCAGAACTGACATTGATGAGCTGCAAGCCTCTTTTGAGTGTGTGGAGGGGAAGAGTTTAGGGTGATGTATTCCTGTTGGTCCAGGGTGAAAAGTGGCCAATCCCCTTCCTCTATGCTTGGGTTCCTGCCAGGGAAAACACAACAATCAACCAATCATGTCAGTAAAACCGTGAGAGTAACTTTACACTGACTTAGAAATCTCTGCAGCACTCCACCAATCAGGCCTTTATGGTAGAGTGGCCAGACGGAAGCCACTCCTCAGAAAAAGGCACATGACAGTACGCTTGGAGTTTGCCAAAAGGCACCTAAAGACTCTCAGACCATGAGAAACAAGATTCTCTGGTCTGATGAAACCAAGATTGAACTCTTTGGCCTTAATGCCAAGCGTCATGTCTGGAGGAAACCTGGCACAATCCCTATGGTGAAGCATGGTGGTGGCAGCATCATGCTGTGGGGATGTTTTTCAGCGGCAGGGACTGGGAGACTAGTCAGGATTGAGGCAAAGATGAACGGAGAAAGTACAGAGAAATCCTTGATGAAAACCTGCTCCAGACTGCTCAGGACTGTCATGCCCTGACTCATGGGACTCTTGTATGTTGAGTCAGGGTGTGGAGATCTATGTTATTATTTCTGTTTACATTCTAGGTTTTGTGTTTCTATGTTTGGCCGGGTGTGATTCCCAATCAGAGGCAGCTGTCGCTCGTTGTCTCTGATTGGGGATCATACTTAAGTAGCCTGTTGGAAATCATTAGTTGTGGGATCTTGTTCTGTGTATAGGCTTGTATTGTGTTTAGCCTGAGGATTTCACGTTACGTTGTTTTGTTCGTGTGTTTAGTTTATATAATAAACATGTATGCATTTCACGCTGTGCCTTGGTCTGACCCGTCCTTCAACGAACGTGACAAGGACCTCAGACTGGGGCGAAGGTTCACCTTTCAACAGGACAACAACCCTAAGCACACAGCCAAGACAATGCAGGAGTGGCTTCGGAACAAGTCTCTAAATGTCCTTGAGTGGCCCAGCCGGAGCCCGGACCCAATCGAACATCTCTGGAGAGACCTGAAAATAGCTGTGCAGCAACGCTCCCCATCCAACCTGACAGAGCTTGAGAGGATCTGCAGAGAAGAATGGGAGAAACTCCACAAATACAGGTATGCCAAGCTTGTAGCGTCATACCCAAGAAGACTTGAGGTTGTCATTGCTGCCAAAGGTGCTTCAACAAAGTCCTCAGTAAAGGGTCTGAATACTTAGTTAATGTGATATTTCTGTAAAAAAATAAAATAAAAAAAGTGCAACAATTTCTAAAAACCTGTTTTTGCTTTGTCATTATGGGGTATTGTGTGTAGTTTGATGAGGAAAAAACTATTTAATCAATTTTAGAATAAGGCTGTAATGTAACAAAATTTGAAAAAAGTAAAGGGGTCTGAATACATTTAATTCCCAGAGAATATATAGGTATATAGGTTGAGTATAATGTGTATACAGTGGGGGAAAAAAGTATTTAGTCAGCCACCAATTGTGCAAGTTCTCCCACTTAAAAAGATGAGAGAGGCCTGTAATTTTCATCATAGGTACAGGTCAACTATGACAGACAAAATGAGAAGAAAAAAATCAAGAAAATCACATTGTAGGATTTTTAATGAATTTATTTGCAAATTATGGTGGAAAATAAGTATTTGGTCAATAACAAAAGTTTCTCAATACTTTGTTATATACCCTTTGTTGGCAATGACACAGGTCAAACGTTTTCTGTAAGTCTTCACAAGGTTTTCACACACTGTTGCTGGTATTTTGGCCCATTCCTCCATGCAGATCTCCTCTAGACCAGTGATGTTTTGGGGCTGTCGCTGGGCAACACGGACTTTCAACTCCCTCAACGATTTTCTATGGGGTTGAGACCTGGAGACTGGCTAGGCCACTCCAGGACCTTGAAATGCTTCTTACGAAGCCACTCCTTCGTTGCCCGGGTGGTGTGTTTGGGATCATTGTCATGCTGAAAGACCCAGCCACGTTTCATCTTCAATGCCCTTGCTGTTGGAAGGAGGTTTTCACTCAAAATCTCACGATACATGGCCCCATTCATTCTTTCCTTTACACGGATCAGTCGTCCTGGTCCCTTTGCAGAAAAACAGCCCCAAAGCATGATGTTTCCACCCCCATGCTTCACAGTAGGTATGGTGTTCTTTGGATGCAACTCAGTATTCTTTGTCCTCCAAACACGACGAGTTGAGTTTTTACCAAAAAGTTATATTTTGGTTTCATCTGACCATATGACATTCTCCCAATCCTCTTCTGGATCATCCAAATGCACTCTAGCAAACTTCAGACGGGCCTGGACATGTACTGGCTTAAGCAGGGGGACACGTCTGGCACTGCAGGATTTGAGTCCCTGGCGGCGTAGTGTGTTACTGATGGTAGGCTTTGTTACTTTGGTCCCAGCTCTCTGCAGGTCATTCACTAGGTCCCCCCGTGTGGTTCTGGGATTTTTGCTCACCGTTCTTGTGATCATTTTGACCCCACGGGGTGAGATCTTGCGTGGAGCCCCAGATCGAGGGAGATTATCAGTGGTCTTGTATGTCTTCCATTTCCTAATAATTGCTCCCACAGTTGATTTCTTCAAACCTAGCTGCTTACCTATTGCAGATTCAGTCTTCCCAGCCTGGTGCAGGTCTACAATTTTGTTTCTGGTGTCCTTTGTCAGCTCTTTGGTCTTGGCCATAGTGGAGTTTGGAGTGTGACTGTTTGAGGTTGTGGACAGGTGTCTTTTATACTGATAACAAGTTCAAACAGGTGCCATTAATACAGGTAACGAGTGGAGGACAGAGGAGCCTCTTAAAGAAGAAGTTACAGGTCTGTGAGAGCCAGAAATCTTGCTTGTTTGTAGGTGACCAAATACTTATTTTCCACCATAATTTGCAAATAAATTCATAAAAAATCCTACAATGTGATTTTCTGGAGAAATAAAATCTCAATTTGTCTGTCATAGTTGACGTGTACCTATGATGAAAATTACAGGCCTCTCTCATCTTTTTAAGTGGGAGAACTTGCACAATTGGTGGCTGACTAAATACTTTTTTTCCCCACTGTATATATATGTTGTATATAAAGGGCATATTTGTAAAAGAGACATACTGTAGGTCTCAATGTCTTCCCTGTTAAAATAACATGTTAAATAAAAAAATAAAAAATAAATATATGATCTGATATGCATCATATCTTTATGACGTCTCACCTGGTCTCAGACATGTCTATATAATATCTATACGAGGTCTCACCTGGTCTCAGCCATGTCTATATAATATCTACAATACCAGTCAAAAGTTTGGACACACCTACTCATTCAAAGGTTTTTCTTTACCTTGACTATTTTCTACATGGGGGCGGCAGGTAGCTTAGCGGTTAAGACCGTTGTGCCACTAACCGAAAGGTTGTTGGTTCTAATCCCCGAGCCGACTAGGTGAAAAATCTGTTGTTAAGCCCTTGAGCAAGGCACTTAACCCTAATTGCTCCTGTAAGTCGCTCTGGATAAGAGCGTCTGCTAAATGACTAAAATGTAATTGTACATTGTAGAATAATGGTGAAGACATCAAAACTATGAAATAACACATATGGAATCATATGGTAAACAAAAAAGTGTTAAACAAATCAAAGAATATTCTATATTTGAGATTCTTCAAATAGCCACCCTTTGCCTTGATGACAGTTTTGCACACTCTTGGCATTCTCACAACCAGCTTCACCTGGAATGATTTTCCAACAGTCTTGATGGAGTTCCCACATATGCTGAGCACTTGTTGGTTGCTTTTCCTTCACTCTGCGGTCCGACTCATGTCAAACCATCTCAATTGGATGCAGCACTCCATCACTCTCATTCTTAGTAAAATAGCCCTTACACAGCCTGGAGGTGTGTTGGATCATTGTCCTCTTGAAAAACAAATGATAGTCCCACTAAGCCCAAACCAGATGGGATGGCGTATCGCTGTAGAATGCTGTGGTAGTCATGCTGGCTAAGTGTGCCTTGAATTCTATATAAATCACAGACAGTGTCACAGGCAATGCACCCACACACCATCACACCTCCTCCTCCATGCTTTACGTGTGGGCAATACACATGCAGAGATCATCCGTTCACCTACACCGCGTCTCACAAAGACACAGCAGTTAGAACCCAAAATCTCCAATTTGGACTCCAGACCAAAGGACATATTTCCACCGGTCTAATGTCCATTGCTCGTGTTTCTTGCCCCAACCAGGTCTCTTCTTATTATTGGTGTCCTTTAGTAGTGGTTTCTTTGCAGCAATTTGACCATGAAGGCCTGATTCACACAGTCCCGTCTGAACACATGTTGAGATGTGTCTGTTACTTGAACTCTGTGAAGCATTTATTTGGGCTGCAATTTCTGAGGCTGGTAACTCTAATGAACTTATCCCCTGCAGCAAAGGTAACTCTGGGTCTTCCATTCCTGTGGCGGACCTTATGACCGCCAGTTTCATCATAGCGCTTGATGTTTTTTGCGACTGCGTATTGACTGACCTTCATGTCTTAAAGTAATGATGGACTGTCGTTTCCCTTTGCTTATTTGAGCTGTTCTTGATCTTTTACCAAATAGGGATATCTTCTGTATCCCCCCCCCCCCCCCACACACACCTTGTCACAACACAACTGATTGGCTCAAACGCATTAAGGAAATAAATTCCACAAATTAACTTTAAAGAATGTACATCTGTTAATTGAAATGCATTCCAGGTGACTACCTTAAGAAGCATATGTAGGAACTCCTTCAAGACTGTTGGAAAAGCTTTCCAGGTGAAGCTGGTTGAGATAATGACTCTGCAAAGCTGTCATCAATGCAAAGGGTGGCTATTTGAAGAATCTCAAATATAACATATATTTTGATTTATTTAACACTTTTTGGTTACTACATGATTCTATATGTGTTATTTCATAGTTTTGATGTATTCACTATTATTCTACAATGTAGAAAATAGTAAAAATAAAGAAAAACCCTGGAATGAGTAGGTGTGTCCAAACTTTTGACTGGTACTGTATATGATGTCTCACCTGGTCCCAGCCATGTCTATATAATATCTATATGAGGTCTATCTCACCTGGTCCCAGCCATGTCTATATAATATCTATATGAGGTCTATCTCACCCGGTCCTAGCCATGTCTATATAATATCTATATGAGGTCTATCTCACCCGGTCCTAGCCATGTCTATATAATATCTATATGAGGTCTATCTCACCCGGTCCTAGCCGTGTCTATATAATATCTATATGAGGTCTATCTCACCCGGTCCTAGCCATGTCTATATAATATCTATATGAGGTCTATCTCACCCGGTCCTAGCCATGTTCGCCCAGTACTTCATCATCCTCCTGCTCATGACCACTTCGTCCTCCAGGTATCCCAGGGTGCTGTTCAGCGGCATTCCAAAGACGAACTCAATTTCATAGCCGTGCATCACACCCATCCATGCCGGCCAGGAATTGGTGGAGGAGCGGTGGTCAAACAGGAAGAGGCGGGCCTTACCCCCGTGTTCTGTGTACCTGGGGGCAGGTATGGTAATGATAGGAGAGTTCATTAAAAACTGAGCATAAAGGGGCCAGATACTAACTACACAACTCAACATTCCATGTACAGTGGCTTGCGAAAGTATTCACCCCCCTTGGCATTTTTCCTATTTTGTTGCCTTACAACCTGGAATTAAAATTGATTTTGGGGGGGTTTGTATCATTTGATTTACACAACATGCCTACAACTTTGAAGACTATTTTTTATTGTGAAACAAACAAGAAAAAATACAAAAAAACTGAACTTGAGCGTGCATAACTATTCACCCCCCCAAAGTCAATACTTTGTAGAGCCACCTTTTGCAGCAATTACAGCTGCAAGTCTCTTGGGGTATGTCTCTATAAGCTTGGCACACCTATCCACTGGGATTTTTGCCCATTCTTCAAGACAAAACTGTTCTAGCTCCTTCAAGTTTGATGGGTTCCGCTGGTGTACAGCAATCTTTCATTCATACAACAGATTCTCAATTGGATTGAGGTCTGGGCTTTGACTAGGCCATTCCAAGACATTTAAATGTTTCCCCTTAAACCACTTGAATGTTGCTTCAGCAGTATGCTTATGGTCATTGTCCTGCTGGAAGGTGAACCTCTGTCCCAATCTATGGAAGACTGAAACAGGTTTCCCTCAATACTTTCCCTGTATTTAGCGCCTTCCATCATTCCATCAATTCTGACCAGTTTCCCAGTCCCTGCCAATGAAAAACATCCCCACAGCATGATGCTGCCACCACCATGCTTCACTGTGGGGATGGTGTTCTCGCGGTGATGAGAGGTGTTGGGTTTGCGCCAGACATTTTCCTTGATGGCCAAAAACCTCAATGTTAGTCTCATCTGACCAGAGTACCTTCTTCCATATGTTTGGGGAGTCTCCCACATGCCTTTTGGCGAACACCAAATGTGTTTGCTTATTTTTTTCTTTAAGCAATGGCTTTTTTCTGGCCAATCTTCCGTAAAGCCCAGCTCTGTAGAGTGTTAGGCTTAAAGTGGTCGTATGGACAGACATTCCAATCTCCGCTGCGGAGCTTTGCAGCTCCTTCAGAGTTATCTTTGGTCTCTTTGTTGCCTCTCTGATTAATGCCCTCCTTGCCTGGTCTGTGAGTTATGGTAGGCGGCCCTCTCTTGGCAGGTTTGTTGTGGTGCCATATTATTTCCATAAAAAAAAAATGATTTAATGGTGCTCCGTGGGATGTTCAATGTTTCAGATATTTTTTTATAACCCAACCCTGATCTGTACTTCTCTACAACTTTGTCCCTGACCTGT
The DNA here is from genome assembly GCF_964263955.1 of Coregonus lavaretus. Taxonomy (NCBI): domain Eukaryota; kingdom Metazoa; phylum Chordata; class Actinopteri; order Salmoniformes; family Salmonidae; genus Coregonus; species Coregonus lavaretus. The sequence goes on from NW_028161360.1 coordinate 152,709, forward strand.
TTGGAGAGCTCCTTGGTCTTCATGGTGCCGCTTGCTTGGTGGTGCCCCTTGCTTGGTGGGGTTGTAGACTCTGGGGCCTTTCAGAACAGGTGTATATACACTGAGATCATGTGTCAGATCATGTGACACTTAGATTGCACACAGGTGGACTTTATTTAACTAATTATGTGACTTCTGAAGGTAATTGGTTGCACCAGATCTTATTTAGGGGCTTCATAGCAAAGGGGGGTGAATCCATATGCATGACCCACTTTTCCGTTATTTATTTTTTAGAATTTTTTTGAAACAAGTAATTTTTTTTCATTACACTTCACCAATTTGGACGATTTTGTGTATGTCCATTAAATGAAATCCAAATAAAATTGCAGGTTGTAATGCAACAAAATAGGAAAATCGACAAGGGGAATGAATACTTTTGCAAGGCGCTGTGAATAATGCATTGCTGTACAGGATAACTACTGGTCCTGTAGGTTTTCACACCAACCCTGATCTAATGCACTTGATTCTAATAATTAACTGGTTGATAAAATGAAGCAGGTTAGTTACACTGGGGTTGGATTAAAAACATACAGAAGGGTAGCTCTCCAGGAACAGGGATGGAGACCCCTGCATTAGAGCTTTGTGTAACTCTACAATATGTTGTCCTTACCTCTGGGCAAACTCCAGCACAGGGCAGTTAAAATAACGGTCTCCCACCATTCGTCCGAGCAAATCACGATTCTTCAACGCACTATTCTCATCTGTCCAATCAGTGTACTGGAAGATGGCTGTCTCCCTCGTGACATTACTGAATCCCGGCAACACTAGGTCCACCCCTTTCAGGAAGTTCTCCCTGCTGATCAGGCTCTGGCTAGTGATGTCATATCCTGGCGCCCCGTAAACCAGGAAGTAGGTCCCCTCATCTTGGTTCAAACCAATCAGCACCTCTTTCTTCAGGAAGTGTCCCGTCCGGAGCAGAACCTATAGGACCAGATAGAGAATATTAGACATTATGACACTGGAAATATCCACGGGAGTCAGCTGCTTGTTTGTTCAGTGCCTTTGGGCCCAAACAAGCAACCATAAATTCACACACACCTCGGGCATGTCTGGTAGGAAGTTTTGGTCGACAGAGGGGGTAAATGGTAATGCAATGAGCGTGGGGAGAGAGAGGACGTTGTACTGCTGGTTGATTATATCCTCTGGATGGGCTCTTAGTAGACACTGCTCCAGGACAGCCAGAGGTGCCAGGGGACAACCCAGCAGCCTACCCAGGGACAGTGACCTGTTCCAGGCCTGCTGTTGAGTCATGACAGCCCATGGAGTGTTAGGGGAACCACTCTGTAGTATTGCCCTGTTGAACAGACCATGGCTGCCAGGGGAGAGGAGATGGAGACCCACAGACGCAGCGCCAGCGCTCTCCCCAAACAACGTCACCTGACAACAACAACATAAAAACGGAGAATAACTAAACATTGTAAAATAAAGAATATATATATATTTTTAAACAGTAATAGAAAAAAGGAGAGTAACCTTTGAAGGGTCGCCGCCGAAGGCAGCGATGTTATTGGCTACCCAGTGCAGAGCCAAGCGCTGGTCCAGCATTCCAGCGTTGCCACGGACAAACTTGCTCTCAGGAAGAGACAGGAAACCCAACGGGCCGAGCCTGTGTCCAATCAAAACAAACATTATTATCGGCGTATTTTTAAAACATGAATACATGAAGCTCAAATAAGTATATTAGTTTCACTCTATTGTTCCAGGACAACCTGTAGTTCATGGACACTACCACCACGCCTTCTGATTGGCTAAGGAATTGTCCGTCATACAGGTCTAGGGAGGCGGTGCCTGTAGTGAACCCGCCCCCGTATATCCACACCATGACAGGAGCTAATGAGGAATCAGGGGAGGAGCTCTTGGAACGTTTAGGGTGTGTCTTAGACGAAGGGGGAGGAGTCCATATGTTGAGGTAGAGACAGTCTTCACTCATCTTGGTGTTGGGGTTCCACATCTCAGCTCCACGGAACCCTCGGAGTAAGGAAGTCAGAGTCAAATACTTGTAGTTAACGACTTGACTACAAAACAACATTGAGTACGTTTACATTGTAATTTACATTTTTAATTGTCGAAATCACTTTGCGCTAAGTGAAAGAGAAATTGTGCATTCCTAGAAGTATCATGCTCTACCGCATAGTGCGATGCGTGTGGACCGAGTTTAATGGCGTCACGAACAGTCATGTGTGATTCTGTCTGGGCAGAGCAACAGTGAAGTTCTGCGAAGGAGACACCGGTGGCATTCTCCGTGGGAGAGTGAGGGAAATTCCTGTCCAACCAAAGACGAGTGGACCCGCCCTGACCAGACCTCCACTGATGACTGCCTGGGAGAACACACCACATTCACGAATCTGAACAGGACAACCCACTGAATTTCAGTTAGTCAATTTATAACCCACTGAATTTCAGTAAGTCAATTTAAATGAATTTGTAGTGAAAATAATGACAAGGATCCTAAATCCCAGAGAGGGGATTTGGCGAGCTAGTGAGAGCCCCGTTGGAAGTACTGTTTGTAGGCGTAAGATGTATATGTAGCCTGAGAGCTACGAGTAGTGAAGATAGACATAAGATAAATGGCTATGTAGCCTGAGAGCTACGAGTAGCGAAAATAGAGAAGTGAGTGTTGAATACTGCACAGTGGTGTGTTGAACATGCATGTATGAGAGAATAAGTGTGAATGACTAAACTTTTTGACAGGAGGAATAGCCTCCCGTGTGAATGAGGAGAGTGTGGATTGTTAATTCTTAGACTGTAAAGTATAAGATTAATAACCAATGAAATGAGTGTGAAGCAAATAGTGAACATCCAACGGAGATTGGTTATAGTATATACAGTAAATGTTGGAGTGGATTAAAACACAAATGATTAAAGAGTGGAGGGAGGACAGTGGCCTCCCTGTGAACAGAAGTTATCATGTTTTGTTTTGTCTGTAATTTAAAACGTTTTGTTCACCTGGTAAAGTAACGTTAGCTGGAAAGACAGAGGTAGAGTTTAGTAGAGATTGTAGAATGAAACAAGTGTTAGAGTGGAAGAGAAATGTACTGGGTGATGGTGATTGAGAGTGCTTTCTGAGTTGAAGGAAACAGGTATGTAGACTAGTGAAAGTAACAAAGGAAGCGGGAAAGAAATGAATTGGAAAGTTAATTGGAAAGTAAGAATTAAAATGTTGAATTGTTTGGACTGATTAAGATTTAGCAAAGTGAAAACTAACTAAATGTTTATTTTCTATTCCAGGAGAGGATGGGGTGTCCCTATCTCTCCCTTTTAAATGTTTCCCGACGGTGTTGTCTTGGGAGAGCAGTTAATGAAATTCTGCAGTTCTATTAAGTATAAAGGTATGCAGATCCGGCCGTAAAGGGAGCTCCCAATTAAGTAAGGCCTGGCCATTTGTTTGTTTTCACCCTACGTTATACAACAAATGCCGGCACAAACATACACAACCCACCTGTTATGAATATTTGTTAGTGGTGTTAATACCGTGTGTGATTTATTGTGTGGGGTCTTTTTATTTTAGTTTTAGTGGGTTTTTCACAGGTTAGAAATGATACACCTTAAAGGGCACAGAAATTAAATGTTCTAACGTTTCTATTGTCAGAGTTTTGGTTGCACACATGTAAATTCTCCTGATAAGAAATGTACTGAAAAACCCAATGTAAACCTGATACACAAAATGTTTGAAATGTTTGAATAAACATTGTTTAAATCATGTTGGAGATACAGAGGAAGAAAAGGGAAAGAAACACCCACTTAATGGGGTTGAATGACCTCTGACCGCTGTTCTGACTTTCTGGTGAGGCCTGATCACCCTCACTAGAGAGCCTAGAGACATTGGGTGAGATTTAAATGTAATATGTAAACACTAATGATTGGGAAGAAGTTTATAATTTAGCAATAGTCCTATATGTGATTCGGACCACGAGAAGGACAGAGAGAGAGCGCTGCCCCTGAATGAGGGACACCTGTCTCTAGTCTATTTTACTATTCCTTGAATTACCTTATGGGATACAATTAAGTTAAGATGGAGTTATCAAGGCTTGTAATTCTAATTTTATTTGCTATTTTGACTTAACAGGCTGTGTTGTTTATTGGGGGGATGCATGAATCACGATGTGAGTCATGTGTCCAAAGGGGGAATTACCAGTCCCCTGGGGCCCTTTGGGTAAATATGCAAATAGATTTTCCACACATGCCTGCCTGTAAAAGGAAAAAATATGTTGACAGTTACTCCAAATGGATTGAAGTTTTCCCAACCTCTAGTGATATATTTGTATTGCTGTTGATGTTTTCTTTGTTTTTGTCTTGCTTCAAGAACAAATCTCATCAGAGTGGGTCTGCTGGATGGTTGGGATTTGTCCCTAAGGATTAGCCCTCTAACTCCCTGAACCTGTAATGTTGTGGTGAGGTCGCCAATGTGATAAGGGAGTATAAGCAAATTTGCAAAAATTGTTTAATTGTGTGTTGTTGTTCTCTTTGACATTTGTCTTAGAAATCTGTATTAAGAATATTGGTACGTGAATCATTTGTCATTTGTCATACAGTAAATAACTTCTTGAATCAGAAATGCCCTAAACTAAACTGTTGTTCTGGTCTGTCCTCTCTCTCCAGGTTATGGCGAAGGTGACCACAGATGGTATCTACATGCATGGAAGGGATAATTCGGCCAGGAACGGTGTGAACCTCACTCCCTCTAACCTGCTGAAGTAATGGCGAAAATGGTGTTCACTATGGCCCTGTCCTTCACCACTTCTATCGTGAGACCTGAGTCCGAGCCAGCAACCTGTCCACAGCATCCAGTCGAAGCTATCAACTGCCTTTTTCCTCATGCCTTTTCTCTCAGGAGTGCGACACGAGTCCACGTGGAGTGAGCATGGAGAGAGATCTCGTCCAAACTTCTCTTATGATGCTGGTATACTGGTAGGAGGATGGACAAGACATAACGGAGAGTAAAGGACAGTGGCGGCTCAGGTGAGAGATTCGTATGCTTGGTAAAATGGGATATTATCAAGGGCCATCCACTTTGAACATGTGTGCCATTGGGAAGACAAACTGTAAAGCTATCTGAATTAGAAAATGAAGACGCCAGAAGAATGAGTGCCCTGAAGGAGGGGGGTGGTCAACCGTGCCCGTAATTGATGATGGCTTGTCCAAAATTGTTTATTTGGGGTATCAGGTTGATTGTGGAGGTCTGCACACTGGGAAATGTATAGTAATTTAGACTAAGAATGCCTTGAGATATCAATCTGTCATTACCACAAATGGGGGTCGTCATGAGAAAAGTTAATGCTAGAAAAATAAGATGAATATACTGTATGTCAATGTAAATGTACATTCTGCCAGCACCAGTATGTGCTAAGTTGAGGGTCTTAAAATTTGAGTGAGAGAACCAACGTGAAGCACTAAGGACTGTCATTCTAAATTTGGGTTGTATAATTTATCAATAGGTCTAATTATGATTCGGAAAGGCGAGACGGAGAGACAGAAAGCTGCCCCTAAAACTGTGAGGAGAGTACAAAGTGAGGGGAGGGTGCACTGCTCATCCTGCAGGTGGTTTCTGAAACTAATTAAATATTTGTAAGAATCCAGTCTAGGGAGGGTTCCTCCCAGGGAAACCTTATCTTTTTGTGTCTTCCGAGAGGGAGGTTACCAGAAAACCCACTGGCTTGGGCTATCCATAATTGGGATGTTGATAGTAGGGGCTTTGTGGTCCTCACCCCAATCTCATTATCATCAAGGTTGGTTTGAAACTGTTATAACGTGTTCTCTTTCTTCCCTGTGAAAGTCAATATGATTTCTAGGTTGTGTGAAACATGCGAGTGATCATTGTTCTAGATGAGGGACTGTTGGAAACTGACTAATTGACTTGAGCACGTTTTAGTATGTTTATAACTATATACGTGGCCTAGCTATATAAGTGGCCGGGCTCGAGAGGCAGGATGGGAGGAGGCCGCCCTGGTCGTCCTTTACGCCCAGGGGCTATCGGAGGGGATGAAGGACGAACTCTCCTTGCATGAATGACTGGACAGCCTCATTGAACTCTCGGTGCGGGTAGACAATCGCCGTCATGAGAGGGCGCATGAGAGAGGGATGACGCAAGGCACGCCTCCACGTCCACCTATCAACCCAGAGGCTTTCCGCCGATTCAGGGAGAAGACGCCTCAGGAGGAGGCTATGCAGCTGGGGGCGGCGCGCTTGTCCAGGATGGAGAGGCAGAGGCGTCTGCGCCAGGGACGTTGCCTGTACTGCGTCCAAGCAGGTTAGCACTGCGACTCATGCCAGAAGAAGCCGGGAAATGGGAGGGCTCGCTAGTATCGGGAGGGGAGCTAGAGAGCCGGAACCGAAACCCCAACTCCAGAGACTCCCAGACTTTTCTCCCTATCAGGGTTCAGTGGGCCTGAGCTGCGCGTCGGGCGTATGCACTGGTGGATTCTGGGGCCGCGGGAAACCTGATGGACGCGGGGCTGGCCCAAGGGTGGAGCGTTCCGTTACTCTCCCTCTCCGAGCCGGTTCCGGTCATGGGCCTGGACGGCCGGCCGTTGAGGTCGGGCTTCATCACCCAGCGCACTATCCGGGTGGTGGGGGGGCTGTAGGAGGATATCCAGTTTTTCATTGAGGACTCTCCGGAGTCCTGGTCGCCCACTAACCCCTGATAGACTGATCCACGGGGCGGCTCATCCTGGAGGCAGGCTCCGCCCCAATCCTGTTCCAGTCTCCACAGACCACTCATCAGCCCAAACGACCGTCCCAGTCAACCTACCAGTCCTCACGTCTTCCCCAGGGCCAGCACTCCGAATCGCCTACCACCCTTGCGGCATCTGCCACCGGGAGGACGGTGGATACAGACAGCGGCTACAGACCTGGCAGGCGTTCCCCAGGAGTATTTTAGTAAGAGGCGTGCCAAGTGCCTACATCCTCACACGCCTTACGACTGCGCTATCGATCTCCTGCCGGGCGCCATGCCCACACGAGGGCGATTGTTTGCCTTGTCCCGGCCGGAGACGCTGGCCATGAGGGAGTATATCGACGAGGTACTTGTCGAGGGTCAAATCTATCCCTCTACCTCACCAGCAGGCGCAGGCTTCTTCTTCGTGGGGAAAAAGGACGGTGGGCAGCGGCCTCTCATTGATTACCGGGCGCTCAACGACATCGCGGTTAAGAACCGCTACCCACTCCCCTTGATGACGACGGCATTCGAGTCGTTGCAGGGAGCCTGGGTCTTCACCAAGCTTGGGTGGGGGGGTTACTGTTACAAGAGGGGGTCGCAGTTACAGAAAGGGGTTGCAGTTCTGGAGTGACCCACTAGGTGTCATCCTCCGACAACCTTAGGCACCTCCTCACTCACAGTCGGGACTAATCATCATTCTAATGGTGTCACCTGTGTCTATTGGTTAACCTGTGTATTTATGCCCTCACTTCCCTGTGTTCCCTTGCTCAGTTTTCTCTGCTAGTTTCTCTATGTCCAGAAGTACTACACGGTGTCTGATCGGAGATCTATGTACAGGTACTTGAGAAGTGTTATCCCTGTTTCGTTATTTGTTTCAGTCATAGTTAGTATTTCGTATTTTGGCTGTCAGCCTGTTTTTGGAGACTTATTTGCTCCGCCTTTCTTTTATCGTGATAAGTCCGTTATTTTTTATTTTGGCTTCGGGACCACCAGTAAAGATCCTTGTTTCACCATCTCTGCCTACTGCCTACTGTATATCTTGCACAGCACCTGGGTCACACCTCACCCCAACCCTTACCTTTTACACTATGTTCCGCCCCTGTTTCCACATATCTGCTAACTGCCACGTAAAACAAAGAGGTTGTCCTTTCTAGAAAAGCTGAGAGCCAACTCTGTTCGTTGGGCTCTTAACTCTGCACCATTGAGTGATTGTTAACCGCTCCATTTTTTCCAATCTTACAATAAAGTTGTTGTTTGAAGAATCTACAGTCTCTCTTCTCTTTTTGGTTAGAATTTCCACTCTTAAAGGGAGTGCTCCTAATCTCAGTTTGTTACCTGTATAAAAGACACCTGTCCACAGAAGCACTCAATCAATCAGATTCCAAACTCTCCACCATGGCCAAGACCAAAGAGCTCTCCAAGGATGTCAGGGACAAGATTGTAGACCTACACAAGGCTGGAATGGGCTACAAGACCATCGCCAAGCAGCTTGGTGAGAAGGTGACAACAGTTGGTGCGATTATTCGCAAATGGAAGAAACACAAAATAACTGTCAATCTCACTCGGCCTGCGGCTCCATGCAAGATCTCACTTCGTGGAGTTGCAATGATCATGAGAACGGTGAGGAATCAGCCCAGAACTACACGGGAGGATCTTGTCAATGATCTCAAGGCAGCTGGGACCATAGTCACCAAGAAAACAATTGGTAACACACTACGCCATGAAGGTCCCCCTGCTCAAGAAAGCACATATACATGCCCGTCTGAAGTTGGCCAATGAACATCTGAATGATTCAGAGGAGAACTGAGTGAAAGTGTTGTGGTCAGATGAGACCAAAATCAAGCTCTTTGGCATCAACTCAACTCGCTGTGTTTGGAGGATGAGGAATGCTGCCTATGACCCCAAGAACACCATCCCCACCGTCAAACATGGTGGTGGAAACATTATGCTTTGGGGGTGTTTTTCTGCTAAGGGGACAGGACAACTTCACCACATCAAAGGGACGATGGACGGGGCCATGTACCATCAAATCTTGGGTGAGAACCTCCTTCCCTCAGCCAGGGCATTGAAAATGGGTCGTGGATGGGTATTCCAGCATGACAATTACCCAAAACACACGGCCAAGGCAACAAAGGAGTGGCTCAAGAAGAAGCACATTAAGGTCCTGGAGTGGCCTAGCCAGTCTCCAGACCTTAATCCCATAGAAAATATGTGGAGGGAGCTGAAGGTTTGAGTTGCCAAACGTCAGCCTCGAAACCTTAATGACTTGGAGAAGATCTGCAAAGAGGAGTGGGACAAAATCCCTCCTGAGATGTGTGCAAACCTGGTGGCCAACTACAAGAAACGTCTGACCTCTGTGATTGCCAACAAGGGTTTTGCCCCCAAATACTAAGTCATGTTTTGCAGACGGGTCAAATACTTATTTCCCTCATTAAAATGCAAATTAATTCATTAAATTCTTTACATGCGTTTTTCTGGATTTTTTTGTTGTTATTCTGTCTCTCACTGTTCAAATAAACCTACCATTAAAATTATAGACTGATCATGTCTTTGTCAGTGGGCAAACATACAAAATCAGCAGGGGATCAAATACTTTTTTCCCTCACTGTATATGGGGGTCCCCCTGGGAGTGAATTACACCCTAAGTGTGATGTCATCCCTGCCCTTTATCACCTATCGCCCAAAGAGACCAGATGACGTGACCTTTTACCAGATGTATAAAGCCCCCAAAGTCTGTGATGCACATCCTGACAATAGTAGTAACCCCGCTATCCCTATTGTGGGTTCTCTGTTGGACCCCTGGTGTATTAAAGGTAAAGGTAGTAATCATGTGGGAGAGACAATCTGCAATTGTACACTGGACCAAGAGGGAGTCAACAATTGCAGCCTGACTGTGTAGCCGTTGCTTTAGTCATTGTACTGATTCTGTTGCTTTGTTCTCATGCTGACATTTTACTGCAATATGTGTTTAAAACAGGTAACACATTTAAGAACCAAATGTAATGTTAAATGTTGCCATGACCCAGGGCCAGAATGCAAGTTGTGAAGGATTAGCTGAGACAGTGATGTCTGGCCTGATCTTTACCCAGTGCCCAGTTGGGCTCCAACCCCTCACCCTTCAGCTCTTGAAGAAGAATCCTTTCTTTAAATGATTGATTTAAAATTGTATATAATCATTAGCAGAAACTTGCAAGTTAAAACTGTATATGATGGATGAGGGGTTGGAGGTTTTAAACTCAGTCTCACAATGGATGACACTTACAAGGAAGAATTGGTGGACTACAGGATATTATGCCTTTAGAAGCTTGCTATCAAACATGCTTCCCAAGATTAACATGGTCGCTGTGGTAGAACGTTTATTTTGACTGGCGATTCTCTGCCTTTATCAGAATGCCATCAGGTAGCCTGATTTCTGACATGTCCATGTAAACAGGATTATTAGGGAGATCATTCTTCTTGAAAACCATGTAAATGTTTTAATCTAACTAATATATAAATCTGATTATCCACAATAATCGCATTATTGCGTGCATGTAACCGTACTCAATGACTGTAGACCGTCACTAACATCAACAGGTTTAAAGGCACACAAACATATACAATACATTCATGTAGGTGTAATAAGCTACGCCAGTTTACTATACAGGCCTATGTCATCATTCTGATATCATATCCCTACCAGGAAAGGTTATATCCCGGGGTTGGAAGCAGGAGTTGGGGTAGCGGGTGGCATGTCGTACCCCTGTCCACCCCTCTGCAGGCTGAGGAGGGCGAAAACGCAGTTCCCCAACGGGGGGGCTCCCATAGGGAATTCCCAGGAATGCCCTGACATATCCACCACCTGGCACGGGAAGCTGAGTGCCCTGGACTCTGCCGCGGTTCGTGGCGACAATGAGGTCATCGATGAGGTCATCAACCTGAGCCGTTGTGGCCGGGAGAATGTGGAACAGCAGGAGTGACAGGGTGATGTGTGTGTGAGTGGTCACCATGGTAACACATTCAGGTCTGGAGAGGTCAAAACACATAGAAGGATGTGGAGGTCAACAGAAATATACACACTCACACAAACACACAAACACGGATCAAGAAACACACGCACAACAAACAAACTATAACTTCGTTTTTTTTAAGCATTCAAGATTTTCCAAAGATAGTCACCGGCTTCAACAAGCACAGAACAACTAGGGCAGAGGGAGAGGAGAGAGAGAGGGAGGCCGACAGCTATTAATAACACCACGAATTCAGCTGATATCAGGATAAGAGTGTGTGAAGGGGTGCACAGTGAGATGGGGGGGGGGCGATCAAATCTCTCCCTCTGACTCATTCAACACCAGACAGGCGTACAGACACACCCACCACAATTGCCTTCCACTTCTCTCCCAACAGATTACTCAACTGAAAGGGCGAATCAAATTAATGTCTAAAATTAGAGTGTGATGGCTTGTTCTGATATTGGATGAATCCTGGATTATTCAGGTCTACACTGACCAGAAAGATTGTCCCAGAAGTCTCACATGAACTTAGAGGCAGAATGAATAGAGCTGGCAGGCAGGATATCTATACCACATCTACCTTTCCTTATGGACTTTAAATAAAACCCTGTGTCTGTGGAAATAGCTTACCTATCCAGTTGAAAAACACTATACAGTACCAGTCAAAAGTTTGGACACACCTACTCATTCAAGGGTTTTTCTATATTTTTACTATTTTTTACATTGTAGAATAATAGTGAAGAAATCAAAAATATGAAATAACACATATGGAATCATGTAGCATCCAAAAAAGTGTTAAACAAATCAAAATATATTTTATATTTGAGATTCTTCAAATAGCCACCCTTTGCCTTGATGACAGCTTTGCACACACTTGGCATTCTCTCAACCAGCTTCATGAGGTAGTCACCTGGAATGCATTTCCATTAACAGCTGTGCCTTCTTAAAAGTTAATATGTGGAATTTCTTTCCTTCTTAATGCGTTTGAGCCAATCAGTTGTGTTGTGACAAGGTAGGGGGGGTATACAGAAGATAGCCCTATTTGGTAAAAGACCAAGTCCATATTATGGCAAGAACAGCTCAAATAAGCAAAGAGAAACGACAGCCCATCATTACTTTAAGACATGAAGGTCAGTCAATCCGGAAAATCTCAAGAACTTTTAAAGTTTCTTCAAGTGCAGTCACAAAAACCATCAAGCGCTATGATGAAACTGGCTCTCATGAGGACCGCCAGAGGAATGGAAGACCCAGAGTTACCTCTGCTGCAGATGATAAGTTCATTAGAGTTACCAGCCTCAGAAATTGTAGCCCAGATAAAAGTAACAGACACATCTCAACATCAACTGTTCAGAGGGGACTGTGTGAATCAGGCCTTCATGGTCGAATTGCTGCAAAGAAACCACTACTAAAGGACACCAATAAGAAAAAGCGACCTGCTTGAAATGTGTCCTCTGGTCTGGAGTCCAAATTGGAGATTTTAGGTTCCAACTGCCGTATCTTTTTGAGACGCGGTGTGGGTGAACGGATGATCTCTGCATGTGTATTTCCCACACTTAACCAGCATGGCTACCACAGCATTCTGCAGCGATACGCCATCCCATCTGGTTTGGGCTTAGTGGGACTATCATTTTCTTTTTCTACAGGACAATGACCAAACACACCTCCAGGCTGTGTAAGGGCTATTTTATCAAGAAGGAGAGTGATGGAGTGCTGCATCAGATGTCCTGGCCTCCACAATCCCCTGACCTCAACCCAATTGAGATGGTTTTGGATGAGTCGGACCGCAGAGTGAAGGAACAGCAGCCAACAAGTGCTCAGCATATGTGGGAACTCCTTCAAGACCGTTGGAAAAGCATTCAAGGTGAAGCTGGTTGAGAGAATGCCAAGAGTGTGGAAAGCTGTCATCAAGGCAAAGGGTGGCTATTTGAAGAATATAAAATATAAAATATATTTTGATTTGTTTAACACTTTTTTGGTTACAAAATGAATCCATATGTGTTATTTCATAGTTTTGATGTCTTCACTATTATTCTACAATGTAGAAAATAGTCAAAATAAAGAAAAACCCTGGAATGAATAGGTGTGTCCAAAGTTTTGACTAGTACTGTATATACACAAGTATGTGGACACCCCTTCAAATTAGTGGATCCGGCTATTTCAGCCACACCCATTGCTGACAGGTGTATAAAATCGGGCTCACATCCATGCAATCTCCATAGACAAACATTGGCAGTAGAATGGCCTTACTGAAAACCTCAGTGACTTTCAACGTGGCACCGCCATAGGATGCCACCATTCCAACATGGCAGTTCATCAAATTTCTGCCCTGCTAGAGCTTCCCCGGTCAACTGTAAGTGCTGTTATTGTGAAGTGGAAACATCTAGGAACAACAATGGCTCATCCTTCGAGTGATGAAGCACGTAGCGCGTAAAACATATTCTGTCCTCGGTTGCAACATTCACTACCGAGTTCCAAACTGCCTCTGGAAGCAAGGTTAGCACAATAACTCTTCGTCGGGAGCTTCATGAAATGGGTTTCCATGGCCGAGCAGCCGCACACAAGCCTAAGATCACCATGCACAATGCCAAGTGTCGGCTGGAGTGGTGTATGCTCACCACCATTGGACTCTGGAGCAGTGGAAACGTATTCTTTGGAGTGATGAATCACACTTCAAGATCAGCCAGTCAGTGTCTGGGTTTGGCGGATGCCAGGAGAACGCTACGTGCCCCAATGCATAGTGCCAACTGTAAAGTTTGGTGGAGGAGGAATAATGGTCTGGGACTGTTTTTCATGGTTCGGGCTAGGCCCCTTAGTTCCAGTGAAGGTAAATTGTAACCCTACAGCATACAATTACATTCTAGACGATTCTGTGCTTTCAACTTTGTGTCAACAGTTTGGGGAAGGCCCTTTCCTGTTTCAGCATGACAATGCCCCCGTGCACAAAGCGAGGTCCATAGAGAAATGGTTTGTCGAGATCGGTGTGGAAGAACTTGACTGTCCTGCACAGAGCCCTGACCTCAACCACATCGAACACCTTTGGGATGAATTGGAACGCCAACTGCGAGCCAGGCCTACACACACCCAAACACACACACTAATATCCGACCACTTTCCATTTCTGACAGTGTCTGGTGAAAGAATGGGTTGCCACAACAGCCAGTCATAGCTAACAAATGAGACCAAATACCAGCTTTATCAAGTAGCACACAGAGAAACACGCATATGCAAGCAGCCATGCACTCTCACAAAGGCTGCACACACAGACACACACGCACACGTAGCTTCGAGGTTAGAGTGTTGAAACAGTCACCGAAAGGTCACTGGTTTGAATCCTCGAGCCGACAAGGTGAAAAATCTGTCGCCGTGCCCTTGAGCAAAGTACTTAACCGTAATTGCCTCGCTGGTGTCTCAGTGGGAGTTGGGATATGCAAGAAACATTTCCATTTGTGTGTAATAGACAAAATATAAGCAACCCCCAAATTATTATTATTATCACACACATTCACACAGTCTGTGTAACAAGCTAGCTAAATGTCAGACACACCCCATGGGTATTTTACCAAATTGTTAGGGTGAATAATGGCTTTTGAAGAACTGATCTGTGCTGTGGTTTGAGGAGAAAGATACAACAGAACAAGTGGTGGTGGGAGACCCCCCCTTTGTGCTGCTGTGCCCCACTGACACCTTCACTGGTTGGATGGAAGACAACCTCACAAAGGGTTACAACAACAGACTGACAACGGTGGTAAGAAATGTGTTGTTGAGAAAGTGTTTGGTCATTCCCTCTTTAAACTATTTTAAAAAGAGAATAAAATGTCCCTGGGGTGCTTGAGAGGGCTGGTGATCGGATTTAAAGCAAACAATACCTCCCTGTCAACCCCGTTCACTGATTCAAAATAAAAACACACCGTTTGTTGGTCGCCTTCCCGATAAACTTCACTCTTCTATGCCTCTTACAATACTCCTTCACTTTAAGCATATTAAGGCCATCGGCCAAATATTTAAAGCATCTATGTGTTGCATAAATAAATCATATTCATAAGAAGCAAGTTGGCAAAACATTAATTCCTATGAAGCAGCGTTCTGTAGCAGGACAGAGGACTGTATTTAAAGGGGACACTTGGCCAATTGAACAGTACAAGAGAAGCACACTTAGCATAGGTTATTTAAAAACAAACATAATGAATAGGCTACATGGAACATACCAACACCCTCTCTAAACTCACCCTCTCTAAACTGCGATGTATCCTCTCTTCAGTGTTCCTGCTGAAAGATATTTGAGGCAGTAGTGTTGTATATCCTGGCCAATCGTTTTCCGATGTAAAACGGCAACGTGAAAACGGCCCGTTTTTCGTTTTCACGTTTTTTTTTCAAAAACGAAAAACGACTTATTTTTTGGTATCTCGTTTTTGTCAGATAAACAAAACAACAAATTGCCTTTTTTTTAAATTATATTTTAAAATTGAGACATTGTTTGTTTTTGTTATCTTGTTTTTTGCATATAAAAAGCAACAACTTGATATTTTGATTGTCACAAGTGGGTGGGGTTAAATGTGAAATATCTGTCATTGGCCAAATGTACAGCAAACACTTCCTGTCCCTTTAAAATAGGAGTTCACCCTTCTAACTTCTTTCTATTCATCTACTATCTATTAATTAATCTATTATTAATTCATGATTCATCTGTTATTAATTCACCTACTGCAACATTAACGGTAGGCTTGCTACATGCTATCAACGTTAGTAAGAGTTTGTGTGTCTTTGTGCTAACCATCATATACAGCCTGTAGGTTACTATGTGATGATGTGTTAACTTGCTAGCTACTTCAATTCAGTGTGTGTGTGTGTGTGTGTGCGTGTGTGTGGTGCCAGGAAAATAACCTCTCACTCAACATCAACAAAACAAAGGAGATGACCGTGGACTTCAGGAAACAGCAGAGGTTGCACCACCCTATCCACATCGACGGGACCGCAGTGGAGAAGGTGGAAAGCTTCAAGTTCCTTGGCGTACACATCACGACAAACTGAAATGGTCCACCCACGCAGACAGTGTGGTGAAGAAGGCGCAACAGAGCCTCTTCAACCTCAGAAGGGTGAAGAAATTCGGCTTAGCACCTAAAACCCTCACAAACTTTTACAGATGCACAATTGAGAGCATCCTGTTGGCCTGTATCACCACCTGGTACGGCAACTGCACCGCCCACAACCGCAGGGCTCTCCAGAGGGTGGTGTGGTCTGCCGAATGCATTACTGGGGGCAAACTACCCGCCATCCAAGAAACATACAGCACCCGATGTCACAGGAATTCCAAAAAGATCATCAAGGACATCAACCACCCGAGCCACTGCCTGTTCACCCCGCTATAATCCAGAATGCGAGGTCAGTACAGGTGCATCAAAGCTGAGACCGAGAGAATGAAAAACAGCTTCTATCTCAAGGCCATCAGACTGTTAAATAGCCATCACTAGCACATTAGAGGCTGCTGCTGCCTATTGAAATCACTGGCCACTTTAAGAAATGGAACACTAGTCACTTTAATAATGTTTACATATCTTGCACTACTCATCTCATATGTATACAGTGGGGGAAAAAAGTATTTAGTCAGCCACCAATTGTGCAAGTTCTCCCACTTAAAAAGATGAGAGAGGCCTGTAATTTTCATCATAGGTACACGTCAACTATGACAGACAAATTGAGAATTTTTATTCCAGAAAATCACATTGTAGGATTTGTATTGAATTTATTTGCAAATTATGGTGGAAAATAAGTATTTGGTCACCTACAAACAAGCAAGATTTCTGGCTCTCACAGACCTGTTACTTCTTCTTTAAGAGGCTCCTCTGTCCTCCACTCGTTACCTGTATTAATGGCACCTGTTTGAACTTGTTATCAGTACAAAAGACACTTGTCCACAACCTCAAACAGTCACACTCCAAACTCCACTATGGCCAAGACCAAAGAGCTGTCAAAGGACACCAGAAACAAAATTGTAGACCTGCACCAGGCTGGGAAGACTGAATCTGCAATAGGTAAGCAGCTTGGTTTGAAAAAATCAACTGTGGGAGCAATTATTAGGAAATGGAAGACATACAAGACCACTGATAATCTCCCTCGATCTGGGGCTCCACGCAAGATCTCACCCTGTGGGGTCAAAATGATCACAAGAACGGTGAGCAAAAATCCCAGAACCACACGGGGGGACATAGTGAATGACCTGCAGAGAGCTGGGACCAAAGTAACAAATCCTACCATCAGTAACACACTACGCCGCCAGGGACTCAAATCCTGCAGTGCCAGACGTGTCCCCCTGCTTAAGCCAGTACATGTCCAGGCCCGTCTGAAGTTTGCTAGAGTGCATTTGGATGATCCAGAAGAGGATTGGGAGAATGTCATATGGTCAGATGAAACCAAAATATAACTTTTTGGTAAAAACTCAACTCGTCGTGTTTGGAGGACAAAGAATGCTGAGTTGCATCCAAAGAACACCATACCTACTGTGAAGCATGGGGGTGGAAACATCATGCTTTGGGGGTGTTTTTCTGCAAAGGGACCAGGACGACTGATCCGTGTAAAGGAAATAATGAATGGGGTCATGTATCATGAGATTTTGAGTGAAAACCTCCTTCCATCAGCAAGGGCATTGAAGATGAAACGTGGCTGGGTCTTTCAGCATGACAATGATCCCAAAAACACCGCCCGGGCAACGAAGGAGTGGCTTCGTAAGAAGCATTTCAAGGTCCTGGAGTGGCCTAGCCAGTCTCCAGATCTCAACCCCATAGAAAATCTTTGGAGGGAGTTGAAAGTCTGTGTTGCCCAGCGACAGCCCCAAAACATCACTGCTCTAGAGGAGATCTGCATGGAGGAATGGGCCAAAATACCAGCAACAGTGTGTGAAAACCTTGTGAAGACTTACAGAAAACATTTGACCTGTGTCATTGCCAACAAAGGGTATATAACAAAGTATTGAGAAACGTTTGTTATTGACCAAATACTTATTTTCCACCATAATTTGCAAATAAATTCATTAAAAATCCTACAATGTGATTTTCTGGATTTTTTTTCCTCATTTTGTCTGTCATAGTTGACGTGTACCTATGATGAAAGTTACAGGCCTCTCTCATCTTTTTAAGTGGGAGAACTTGCACAATTGGTGGCTGACTAAATACTTTTTTCCCCCACTGTAGGTGTGTATTAGGATTGTGTATGTGTGTGTGTGTGTGTGCGTGGCCTTATTGTGTCTATAACAGAACTAAATAAGCATGTGTGCAAGCAAGGAGGCCTACAAACCTGACTCAGTTACACCATCTCTGTCAGGAGGAATGGGCCAAAATTCTCCCAACTTATTGTGGGAAGCTTGTGGAAGGCTACCCGAAATGTTTGACCAAAGTTAAAGAATTTAAAGGCAATGCTACCAAATACTAATTGAGTGTATGTAAACTTCTGACCCACTGGGAATGTGATGAAAGATATAAAAGCTGAAATAAATCATTCTCTCTACTATTATTCTGACATTTCACATTCTTAAAATAAAGTGCTGATCCTAACTGACCTAGGACATGGATTTTACTAGGAATAAATTTCAGGAATTGTGAAAAACTTAGTTTAAATGTATTATGCTAAGTTGTATGTAAACTTCCAACTTCAACTGTAGATCCCATATTTATACAACCACTAGCTTTCCCAAAAAACTTTAAGCATTGAGGCTGACGCAGCAGATCAGAACGTTTAGCTTAAAATGTTAATAGGCTATTTCTTCACATTATTAGGGCAGCAATGTGCACATGGCAGTAGGCTATAAGCATGAATGTTCCAAAATGCAATCAATTAGCCGGAAACACCATTCTCAAAAGAGACCGCACATGCAAGTATGCATGTAATGCTTTTATTTAAAAAGGTTCACTTTTATGGTGAAAATTATCTTCCCCAGATTTGAAACTCACGCGCTGCTAATGTATGCCAGTTAGTGTAACTTGTACGCTGGGAGTCGGGAAGCAAGTACAGGGAGTGAATTTAATAATAAATTAAACATGGAACAAAACAAGAAACCCGAGTAGCGTACAGACATGAAACACAGGAACAGAATCAATAACGCCTGGGGAAGGAACCAAAGGGAGTGACATATATAGGGGAGGTAATCAGGAAATCAGGAAGGTGATGGAGTCCAGGTGAGTCTCATGAGGCGCAGGTGTGCGTAATAATGAGCAGCCTGGCGACCTCAAACGCCGGAGGGGGAGTATATGTGACAGTACCCCCTCCCAGCCGCAGGACGCCGACCAGAGGGACCGTGCCGGGGACCAGGAGCGGGCTGACCGCTTCTGCTGAGGCGCGGGAACCTGTCGAGCCGGCTGGGGCATGGGAGCCTGACGAGCTGGCTCGGGCATGGGAGCCTGCCGAGCCGGCTGGGGCATGGGAGCTTGCCGAGCTGGCTGAGGCATGGGAGCCTGATGAGCCAACTGAGGAATGGGAGCCTGACGAGCTAGCTGAGGCTTGTGAACCTCTCGAGCCAGCTGAGGCATGGGAGCCTGCCGAGCCAACTGAGGCATGGGAGCCTGCCGAGCCAACCTAGGCATGGGAGCCTGCCAAGCCAACTGAGGCATGGGAGCCCGACGAGCCAACTGAGGCATGGGAGCCTGCCGAGCCAACTGAGGCATTGAAGCCCGACGAGCCAACCGAGGCTTGTGAACCTCTCGAGCCAGCTGAGGAATTGAGCCATCACCAACAAAAACTAAAAAATCCCTGATGCTTCCCTTTGGGGAGGTGTTATTCTGTAACGTGTACGCTGGGAGTCAGGAAGCAAGTACAGGGAGTGAATTTAATAATAAATTAAACATGGACCAACACAAGCAATACGAGTAGCGTACAGACATGAGACACAGGAACAGAATCAATAACGCCTGGGGAAGGAACCAATGGGAGTGACATATATAGGGGAGGTAATCAGGAAGGTGATGGAGTCCAGGTGAGTCTCATGAGGTGCAGGTGCGCGAAGCGATGGTGACAGGTGTGCATAACAATGAGCAGACTGGCGACCTGGAACGCCGGAGAGGGAGTATACGTGACTGTTAGGCTCTACCCCGGGTGTAAAGCGGATGAATGTGCTTAATTTTAAGAAGTTATTTTGCCACTTTAGTTGTGATACAAACCTTATCAAAACATATAGGCCTATGGGCTAGGCTACATGAGGTGTGCGACTATGATTAGAAAAAGTTGTAAAGAAAATGGCATGCGCTGTTTCCTGCCTTACTGCACACACACTGGGCATCATTCACAAGTGATAATATATCATTCACAAGTGATAGGCTAATATTGTCAACCATCAGACTATTTTTGATTTAATCTTGCCTTTACCTGTACTAAATAATGTACGTGTGAAATTAGTTTGGATTTAGAATGGACCATTATCATGCACCTGTCTCGAAACAGGGGGCAGCGTGAAAAATACATGTCATCTATGCACTTAAATAATGAATGGAGGATGCTTTTCCCGCGGTTCATTTTCATGCCAGCCAGATAGGCTATACTCCTGTTGTAAAGATAATGCTTAATATTAGGAAAGTTGAGAAATAAATACAGTAGGCCTAGCCTACAGAAAGCTGATGGGATCCTCCTATTTTTAATAGATGCCATCACTCTGTTTTCTCATGCAATTGCATAGCCTATAGAAATGTTGCGCAACATGAGCTCATGGGCTCTCATTAAGTGTTTGATTGGATTTTCGATTACATTTCCACTGATGTCAGAGTGATGAGAGGGACAATAGAGTGCTGAGTACCCGGCAGTTAGCAAGTTTGGTAGGCTACTAATGACCAGCAGCAGCATCAGAGCTTGGAGAAGCCTATTTACCGTGACTACACGGTCATGTGGAATTTGACTGCTGTCATGACTTGTGACCGCTTGTGTGGCGGTAATATGGTCAACGTAACAGCCCTAGCCAGGCGCACCGGTTTGTATCAAAAACTGCAACCCTGCTGGGTTTTTCATGCTCAACAGTTTCCTGTGTGTATCAAGAGTGGTCCACCACCCAAAGGACATCCAGCCAACTTGACACAACTGTGGGAAGCATTGAAGTCAACGTGGGCCAGCGTCCCTGTGGAATGCTTTCGACACCTTTTAGAGTCCATGCCCCATCAAATTCAGGCTATTCAGAGGGCAAGGGGGGGAAGGGGGACGGGGGGCGGACAGGTGCAACTCAATATTAGGAAGGTGTTCCTAATGTTTTGTATACTCAGTGTACACTGGGTGCCAGTACCAAGTCGATGTGCAGGGGTATGAGGCAATGGCTTTTATGATGCTGATAAAGATTGCACTTGTAACCATAGTGAAACCATTTTTGTGTTATGTGGAGTCTTTTTTTCAAGGTTCTATGAAGAACCATGTTCTAAATGGAACCTGTATGGTGCTATAAAGAACAATTTCCTAAGGTTCTATATAGAAACTTTATGGAGAATAGTTCTATAAAGAACCTTTCTCAATCTGAAGGGTTCTTGTAGAAACATAAAGGTTTGTTTTTCTTCTGGTTTATTAGAAGTAATGTTACGTTTGATACCGGAGCTCCGAGGCGTGCGTCAAAATCACTAAGAAGCAAATTTTGAAGCAGTGTGCCGATGTGTGTATCGCTTTATCAAACGTACATTATCAATGACTTCCGAAGCTTCATTTGATTAAATCATGTTTTGCAAAATGCGAGATCACACTAATTTCGCCATGGGCCCAGTGCCTTCTTTGATTCCAAACTGCTTTCAAACACCAACCTCTACTGGACACCGTACTTACACCTGACCAGTAGCTGGTAGAGTAGGGAACTATGGAACACTCAGGGACATGAGGGTGCGAGGTTGAATCCCGCTGAAGGCACACTATTTAGATTTTATTTATTTATGTGAAACGGCACTTTCTGCACTGTTGTTCAAATAATTAGTTTTATTTAGTATAGTATACGCTTCTGTCTTAAGCATCCTAAATAATGACATAGATTCATTTTTGGAAAAATAGTAAACTTGAATGCAAAAAAAGGGTAGCATGATCTAAGATGCCAAACTGGAATTCCAACTCAGTATAGGCTACTAAAGCCAACGTGTTTGGATAAAAACAGTGGAGAATAAATATTTATATATATTTTTTATCTAATAATCACACGCAGCTATTTATTGCTGACCTGCAGATGTCACTAATGTGCATTGTGAACCGATAATGAAGCTCCGAGTAATTAACCGTTTTTCAACACAATTTGGTGAAAGCTTTCCCGTCACTATTTAATAACCATAATTCCATAGGTTTTCTTATTGTGTTTATTAACAAGTTGAATCAAGTGAGCTACCTCTGGAACAACTGGGGGTCCCCCAAGGAGAGCGTTGAAAATCACTGACTGATTTAATGAACCAGTCTCAATTGACACAAAGTCATACGCGAGTCTTTCACAATAAACAGTCACTGGCCATATTCAGATATGAAATGTAATACTATAACACAACAGTTTAGATGAACTGGAATAACACTTTCACTAACGGATTACACAAAAAGAGCTGTGAGCAAACCACACCCCAAAATATTTGAATGAGCCGCCGCGCCTACAATTTAATTATCACTAAAAGAGGAATGAACCCTTCTTTGAACTGAAAAGAACCATTGAAGGGCTCAAATGGTTCTTTGGGTCAGCATGGTTCCATATGGAACCATCACCCTTCCAAAAGAACCCTTGAGAAACCCTCATTTTTTAGTGTGCACATTTAACCTGCATAGAAATATAATCCATAGAATATACCTCCCCATTCAAGTCATTGATGGCAAACTGGGCAGCCATTGTGAGTATACCCAGTCGAATTATCAGGGTTAGAGGTTCCAAGCCCTTTCTATAGATTCTATTTCTATGGTAACCTAGTTAGGGTGTCTCCTACCTCTCTTTACTCTCTTCTCTCTCCTCCCTGTCCCTCTGTCATCCCTCTCCTCCCGGTCCTCCCTCTCCTCCCGGTCCTCCCTGTCCTCCCTGTCCTCCCTCTCCTCCCTGTCCTCTCCACATGGACATGTCAGTAGCGGTGATTCGTCATGCTGTGATGTGATGTGTCTTCCTGTCCCCAGCGCACTCCAGCCCTGTTACAGCTGATGGCAAGATGATGCGTGAAATGACTGCCTTTCAAACTGCCTCATTTCACACTCATCTCTTTGAATGTCTTTATTTATTTATCTTCACTGTGTATATTTATTCCCTCCACATTTTGGGCCTGAAAGGAGATGACAAACCTATAACTTGGTCAGTCATAGCGTTTGGTGTGTCATGATGATACACAGCTTTATGGGTGATATGATGTGAGCATTTGAAAGGGCTTATAAAGACCAGTAATTATCTGTGGGTCAGTTTGGTTGTCTGTGGGGGGCTGTTTGCTCTCCCCTCCACATTCGGCAAAGCAAGGGGGTTGGGGAGAATTAAGCGATTCAATTATCAGTTGGATGGATGAATGAGTGTGTGCATGTGTGTGTGCGTGAGTGTGTGTGTGTGCATGTGAGTGTGTGTGTGTGTGTCAGGGTTGTGAATAATAAGTGTACAGACCCGTTATGTTGGAGGCACCCGTTATGTTAGGCAGGAGATAGGCCTTGTCTGACATGACATGCTCTGTCATTGAAACAAAGTGATCTCTCTCTCTCTCTCTCTCTCTCTCCTCTCTCTCTCTCTCTCTCTCTCTCTCTCTCTCTCTCTCTCTCTCTCTCTCTCTCTCTCTCTCCCACTCTCTCTATCTCTCTCTGTCTCTCTCTCTCTCTCTCTCTCTCTGTCTCTCTCTCTCTCTCTCTCTCTCTCTCTCTCTCTCTCTCTCTCTCTCTCTCTCTCTCTCTCTCTCTCTCTCTCTCTCTCTGTCTCTCTCTCTCTCTCTCTCTCTCTCTCTCTCTCTCTCATTTACACTTAAAATAAATCAGAAGACTAGTAATACAGGCAGGAAGTAGGAAGGGATGGATGGAGGAAGGTGGGAAGTAGGGTAGGCTGTTTAGAGCAGTGGCGTTTCTAGGGTTTGATAACATTGAGGACTTAGCCCAAAGCCAGTCTTGGGGCCTGAAAGGAATTTCAACAGCTAAATACATGGATTTGGTGCACTTTGATTAGATACAATTGAGAGATTGTAAAAATAAATGTCAGGTTACTCAAACTGATCTCAGAGGATTTCGCATTATTCTCGAACTAAATCGGAGACACATAATTTATACAGTGGGGAAAAAGGATTTAGTCAGCCACCAATTGTGCAAGTTCTGCCACTTAAAAAGATGAGAGAGGCCTGTAACTTTCATCATAGGTGCACGTCAACTATGACAGACAAAACATTTTAAAAAATCCAGAAAATCACATTGTAGGATTTTTTATGAATTTATTTGAAAATTATGGTGGAAAATAAGTATTTGGTCAATGACAAAAGTTTCTCAATACTTTGTTATATACCCTTTGTTGGCAATGACACAGGTCAAACGTTTTCTGTAAGTCTTCACAAGGTTTTCACACACTGTTGCTGGTATTTTGGCCCATTCCTCCATGCAGATCTCCTCTAGAGCAGTGATGTTATGGGGCTGTCGCTGGGCAACACAGACTTTCAACTCCCTCCAAAGATTTTCTATGGGGTTGAGATCTGGAGACTGGCTAGGCCACTCCAGGACCTTGAAATGCTTCTTACGAAGCCACTCCTTCGTTGCCCGGGCGGTGTGTTTGGGATCATTGTCATGCTGAAAGACCCAGCCACGTTTCATCTTCAATGCCCTTGCTGATGGAAGGAGGTTTTCACTCAAAATCTCACGATACATGGCCCCATTCATTCTTTCCTTTACACGGATCAGTCGTCCTGGTCCCTTTGCAGAAAAACAGCCCCAAAGCATGATGTTTCCACCCCCATGCTTCACAGTAGGTATGGTGTTATTTGGATGCAACTCAGCATTCTTTGTCCTCCAAACACGACGAGTTGAGTTTTTACCAAAAAGTTATATTTTGGTTTCATCTGACCATATGACATTCTCCCAATCCTCTTCTGGATCATCCAAATGCACTCTAGCAAACTTCAGACGGGCCTGGACATGTACTGGCTTAAGCAGGGGGACACGTCTGGCACTGCAGGATTTCAGTCCCTGGCGGCGTAGTGTGTTACTGATGGTAGGCTTTGTTACTTTGGTCCCAGCTCTCTGCAGGTCATTCACTAGGTCCCCCCGTGTGGTTCTGGGATTTTTGCTCACCGTTCTTGTGATCATTTTGACCCCACGGGGTGAGATCTTGCGTGGAGCCCCAGATCGAGGGAGATTATCAGTGGTCTTGTATGTCTTCCATTTCCTAATAATTGCTCCCACAGTTGATTTCTTCAAACCAAGTATTGAGAAACTTTTGTTATTGACCAAATACTTAATTTCCACCACAATATGCAAATAAATTCATAAAAAATCCTACAATGTGATTTTCTGGATTTTTTTTTCTCATTTTGTCTGTCATAGTTGACGTGTACCTATAATGAAAATTACAGGCCTCTCTCATCTTGTTAAGTGGGAGAACTTGCACAATTGGTGGCTGACTAAATACTTTTTTTCCCCATTGTATGTATATATTCTTAAATCCCATTCCTTACTTGTTTGTGTGTATTGGGTATATGTTGTGAAATTGATAGATATTACTGCACTGTCGGAGCTAGAAGCACAAGCTTTTCGCTACACCCGCTATAACATCTGCTAAACACGTGTATGTGACAAATAAAATTTGATTTGATTTGAATTACAATTTATATAATATGTTACAAATTTGAAAAACTTACAATATGTTACGGATTTGCAAAAAAATCTATGTGTTACGAATTTTCCAAACATATGATATGTTACGAATTCTAGCTACCTGGCTAACGTTAGCTACCTGACTAACATTAGCAAGGCTAGGGTTTGGGTTATGGTTAAGTTGTCCTTGATGAGATTCGAACTCGTAACCTTTGGGTTGCGAGACGTTCTTATTATATGCCAACACATCCATCCCGACCAAATCAAATCAAATCAAATCAAATTTTATTGGTTACATGCGCCGAATACAACAGGTGCAGACATTACAGTGAAATGCTTACTTACAGCCCTTAACCAACAGTGCATTTATTTTAAACAAAAAAAAAGTAAGAATAAAACAACAACAAAAAAAGTGTTGAGAAAAAAAGAGCAGAAGTAAAATAAAGTGACAGTAGGAAGGCTATATATACAGGGGGGTACCGTTGCAGAGTCAATGTGCGGGGGCACCGGCTAGTTGAGGTAGTTGAGGTAATATGTACATGTGGGTAGAGTTAAAGTGACTATGCATAAATACTTAACAGAGTAGCAGCAGCGTAAAAAGGATGGGGTGGGGGGGCAGTGCAAATAGTCCGGGTAGCCATGATTAGCTGTTCAGGAGTCTTATGGCTTGGGGGTAGAAGCTGTTGAGAAGTCTTTTGGACCTAGATTTGGCACTCCGGTACCGCTTGCCGTGCGGTAGCAGAGAGAACAGTCTATGACTAGGGTGGCTGGAGTCTTTGACAATTTTGAGGGCCTTCCTCTGACACCGCCTGGTATAGAGGTCCTGGATGGCAGGAAGCTTTGCCCCAGTGATGTACTGGGCCGTACGCACTACCCTCTGTAGTGCCTTGCGGTCGGAGGCCAAGCAGTTGCCAACCAGGCGGTGATGCAACCAGTCAGGATGCTCTCGATGGTGCAGCTGTATAATTTTTTGAGGATCTGAGGACCCAAGCCAAATCTTTTTAGTCTCCTGAGGGGGAATAGGCTTTGTCGTGCCCTCTTCACGACTGTCTTGGTGTGTTTGGACCATGATAGTTCGTTGGTGATGTGGACACCAAGGAACTTGAAGCTCTCAACCTGTTCCACTACAGCCCCGTCGATGAGAATGGGGGCGTGCTCAGTCCTCTTTTTTTTCCTGTAGTCCACAATCATCTCCTTTGTCTTGGTCACGTTGAGGGAGAGGTTGTTGTCCTGGCACCACACGGCCAGATCTCTGACCTCCTCCCTATAGGCTGTCTCATCGTTGTCGGTGATCAGGCCTACCACTGTTGTGTCGTCGGCAAACTTAATGATGGTGTTGGAGTCGTGCCTGGCCATGCAGTCATGGGTGAACAGAGAGTACAGGAGGGGACTGAGCACGCACCCCTGAGGGGCCCCCGTGTTGAGGATCAGTGTGGCAGATGTGTTGTTACCTACCCTTACGACCTGGGGGCGGCCCGTCAGGAAGTCCAGGATCCAGTTGCAGAGGGAGGTGTTTAGTCCCAGGATCCTTAGCTTAGTGATGAGCTTAGAGGGCACTATGGTGTTGAATGCTGAGCTGTAGTCAATGAATAGCATTCTCACGTAGGTGTTCCTCTTGTCCAGGTGGGAAAGGGCAGTGTGGAGTGCGATAGAGATTGCATCATCTGTGGATCTGTTGGGGCGGTATGCAAATTGGAGTGGGTCTAAGGTTTCTGGGATTATGCTTTTGATGTGAGCCATGACCAGTCTTTCAAAGCACTTCATGGCTACAGACGTCAGTGCTACGGGTCGGTAGTCATTTAGGCAGGTTATCTTAGAGTTCTTGGGCACGGGGACTATGGTGGTCTGCTTGAAACATGTTGGTATTACAGACTCAGTCAGGGACATGTTGAAAATGTCAGTGAAGACACTTGCCAGTTGGTCAGCACATGCTCGGAGTACACGTCCTGGTAATCCGTCTGGCCCTGCGGCCTTGTGAATGTTGACCTGCTTAAAAGTCTTACTCACATCGGCTACGGAGAGCGTGATCACATAGTCATCCGGAACAGCTGGTGCTCTCATGCATGCTTCAGTGTTGCTTGCCTCGAAGCGAGCATAGAAGTGGTTTAGCTCGTCTGGTAGGCTTGTGTCACTGGGCAGCTCGCGGCTGTGCTTCCCTTTGTAGTCTGTAATAGTTTTCAAGCCCTGCCACATCAGACGAGCGTCAGAGCCAGTGTAGTATGATTCAATCTTAGACCTGTATTGACTCTTTGCCTGTTTGATGGTTCGTCGGAGGTCATAGCGGGATTTCTTATAAGCGTCCGGGTTAGAGTCCCGTTCCTTGAAAGCGGCAGCTCTACCCTTTAGCTCAGTGCGGATGTTTCCTGTAATCCATGGCTTCTGGTTGGGGTATGTACGTACGGTCACTGTGGGGACGACATCATCGATGCACTTATTGATGAAGCCAGTGACTGATGTGGTGTACTCCTCAATGCTGTCTGAAGAATCCCGGAACATGTTCCAGTCTGTGCTAGCAAAACAGTCCTGTAGCTTAGCATCTGCGTCATCTGACCACTTTTTTATTAACCGAATCACTGGTGCTTCCTGCTTCAGTTTTTGCTTATAAGCAGGAATCAGGAGGATAGAGTTATGGTCAGATTTGCCAAATGGAGGGCAAGGGAGTGCTTTGTATGCGTCTCTGTGTGTGGAGTAAAGGTGGTCTATAGTTTTTTCCCCTCTGGTTGCACATTTAACATGCTGGTAGAAATTAGGTAGAACGGATTTAAGTTTCCCTGCATTAAAGTCCCCGGCCACTAGGAGCGCTGCATCTGGATGAGCGTTTTCCTGTTGATTAATGGCCTTGTACAACTCATTCAGTGCAATCTTAATGCCAGCATTGGTTTGTGGTGGTAAATAGACAGCTATGAAAAATATAGATGAAAACTCTCTTGGTAAATAGTGTGGTCTACAGCTTATCATAAGATACTCTACCTCAGGCGAGCAAAACCTCGAGACTTCCTTAGTATTTGATTTTGTGCACCAGCTGTTGTTTACAAATATACACAGACCGCCACCCCTTGTCTTACCAGAGTCAGCCGTTCTGTCCTGCCGATGTAGCGTATAGCCTGCTAGCTGAATGTTATCATTGTTCTCGTTCAGCCACGACTCCGTGAAACATAAGATATTACAGTTTTTTATGTCCCGTTGGTAGGATAACCGTAATCTTAAATCGTCCATTTTATTCTCAAAAGATTGAACGTTGGCTAATAGGATTGATGGAAGAGGCAGTTTACTCGCTCGCCATCGGATCCTTACAAGGCATCCGGATCTGCGTCCGCGATATCTCCGTCTCTTCCTCACGCGAATGACGGGGATTTGGGCCTTGTCGGGTGTCTGTATGATATCCTTCGCGGCCGCCTCGTTGAAGAAAAAATCTTCGTCCAATGCGAGGTGAGTAATCGCTGTCCTGATATCCAGAAGCTCTTTTTGGTTATAAGAGACGATGGCAGAAACATTATGTACAAAATAAATTACAAATAACGCGGAAAAACACACATAATAGTACAATTGGTTAGAGGGCTGTAAAACGGCAGCCATCTTCTCCGGCGCCACCCACCCTACTTTCGTTTTTGCCTTAAGGAATGTCTTAAGCAATCAAACAAAATGTAACATATCATACTAATTTGAGGGTCCCGGATATATGTGTTCTACGTTACGTCTAGTCTATGAGTCCAGGCTGGCTAACTTGAACCTCCTTCTGCCACAACAGACACTGCCAGTACTCAATTACAGTTGCTACTGTAGTCTCTCTACTCTGGAACACTCTCTACTCTCTACTCTGGAACAATCTCTATTTAATACTCTGGAACACTGTCTATTCTGGAACACTCTCTACTCTGGAACACTCTACTCTGGAACACTGTCTATTCTGGAACACTCTCTACTCTGGAACACTCTCTACTCTGGAACATTCTCTACTCTGGAACATTCTCTACTCTCTACTCTGGAACACTCTACTCTGGAACATTCTCTACTCTGGAACACTCTATACTCTGGAACACTCTATACTCTGGAACACTGTCTACTCTGGAATACTCTCTACTCTGGAACACTCTACTCTGGAACACTCTCTACTCTGGAACACTCTCTACTCTGGAACAATCTCTACTCTCTACTCTGGAACACTCTACTCTGGAACACTGTCTATTCTGGAACACTCTCTACTCTGGAACACTCTCTACTCTGGAACATTCTCTACTCTATACACTGGAACACTCTACTCTGGAACATTCTCTACTCTATACTCTGGAACACTCTACTCTGGAACACTCTCTACTCTGGAACACTCTCTACTCTGGAACATTCTCTACTCTCTACTCTGGAACACTCTACTCTGGAAAACTCTCTACTCTGGAACACTCTCTACTCTGGAACACTCTTTACTCTGGAACACTGTCTACTCTGGAATACTCTCTACTCTGGAACACTCTACTCTGGAACATTCTCTACTCTGGAACACTCTCTACTCTGGAACATTCTCTACTCTCTACTCTGGAACACTCTACTCTGGAACACTCTCTATTCTGGAACACTCTCTACTCTGGAACACTCTCTACTCTGGAACATTCTCTACTCTATACTCTGGAACACTCTACTCTGGAACACTCTCTACTCTGGAACACTCTCTACTCTGGAACATTCTCTACTCTTTACTCTGGAACACTCTCTACTCTGGAACACTCTACTCGGGAACACTCTTTACTCTGGAACACTCTCTACTCTGGAACACTCTTTACTCTGGAACACTCTCTACTCTGGAACACTCTCTACTCTGGAACACTCTTTACTCTGGAACACTCTACTCTAGAACGCTCTTAACTCTGGAACACTCTATATTCTATACTCAGGAACACTCTCTACACTGGAACACTGTCTACTCTGGAACACACTCTACTCTGGAACACTCTACTCTAGAACACTGTCTATTCTGGAACACTCTCTACTCTGGAACACTCTCTACTCTGGAACACTCTCTACTCTGGAACACTCTCTACTCTGGAACACTCTTTACTCTGGAACACTCTACTCTGGAACACTCTTTACTCAGGAACGCTCTATATTCTATACTCTGGAACACTCTCTACACTGGAACACTGCCTACTCTGGAACACTCTCTACTCTGGAACAGTCTTTAATCTGGAACACTGTCTACTCTGGAACACTCTCTACTCTGGAACACTCTCTACTCTGGAACACTCTCTACTCTGGAACACTCTCTACTCTGGAACACTCTCTACTCTGGAGTACTCTCTACTATGGAACAATCTTTACTCTGGAACATTCTATACTCTGGAACACTCTCTACTCTGGAACACTCTTTACTCTGGAACACTTTATATTCTATACACTGGAACACTCTCTACTTTGGAACACTCTCTACTCTGGAACGCTCTATATTCTATACTCTGGAACACTCTCTACTCTGGAACACTCTCTACTCTGGAACACTCTCTACTCTGGAAGACTCTCTACTCTGGAAGACTCTCTACTCTGGAATACTCTTTACTCTGGAACACTCTCTACTCTGGAACACTCTCTCCTCTGGAACACTCTTTACTCTGGAACACTCTGTATTATATACTCTGAAACACTCTCTACTCTGGAACACTCTCTATTCTGGAACACTCTCTACTCTGGAACACTCTCTACTCTGGAACACTCTCTACTCTGGAACACTGTCTACTCTGGAACACTCTCTACTCTCTACTCTGGAAGACTCTCTACTCTCTACTCGGGAACACTTTCTACTTTGGAACACATACAGTACATCTAGTATTACCAAAAACCACTCTAAACATAGACTCTGACGGTATCCAATGAGCCTCTCTGACCGATCTCTCTCATCAAAATCCTATTTTCCCTAACCCCTAACCTTAACCCTAACTTTGACCTTAACCCTCACCCTAACCTTAACCCAAAAACCTAACCTTAACCCTAAACCTAACCCTAGTTCCTAAACCTAAACCTAATTCTAACTCTAACACTAATTCTAACCTTAACCCTAAACCCCCTAGAAATATAATTTGACCTTGTGGGGACCAACAAAATGTCCCCAGCTGGTCCCCACAACTATAGTTAAATACATCCACACAAACACACACACTCATACACACACACACACACTCACACACACACACACACACACACACACACACACACACACACACACACACACACACACACACACACACACAGTGAAGTAATTTGAATCCATAGAGCAGCTTTAAGTGACACAGTCTACTGTCTCTGCCTCTCCATCACTTTCGCTGTGTTGTCTCTTGTCTGCCCTCTTCTGTTGCTGTCTCTCTTGTCTGCCCTCTCTTGTTGCTGTCTCTCTTTTCTGCCCTCTTCTGTTGCTGTCTCTCTTGTCTGCCCTCTTCTGTTGCTGTCTCTCTTTTCTGCCCTCTCCTGTTGCTGTCTCTCTTTTCTGCCCTCTTCTGTTGCTGTCTCTCTTGTCTGCCCTCTTCTGTTGCTGTCTCTCTTGTCTGCCCTCTTCTGTTGCTGTCTCTCTTGTCTGCCCTCTTCTGTTGCTGCCTCTCTTTTCTGCCTTCACCTGTTGCTGTCTCTCTTGTCTGCCCTCTCCTGTTGCTGTCTCTCTTGTCTGCCCTCTCCTGTTGCTGTCTCTCTTTTCTGCCCTCTCCTGTTGCTGTCTCTCTTGTCTGCCCTCTCCTGTTGCTGCCTGCTACCGCCTAGCACAGTGTATTGTGTCGTTAAATAATGTAATGTTTTAAAAAAAAAATACTGCATAGCCCCAAGTGATATATGATTATGGAAACTCATATCAGACTGAAATGTAAAAAAAAAAAAATTGGGACTATCAGAAGTTTCGGTGCTGGATCAAAACCATCCGGGGCTGATACCCCGGAAGCCCAGACCTAATAACGCAACCGCTTTAGAGGCTTGTAGTGCTCAGAGGGGGGTCTAAATAGAGGGAGGGAGAGTGTAAACAGTGTTTTCAGAAGGGAGCCATCTTCAACCTTTCCATATGCCATTGGGATTAGCCAGTTAAAGGGAGAACTGACAGGCATTTGATTTGGGCCTTTGAGAGAATGTTTCTCTCATTCTAAGATCATCAAACCAGGTCTGAGACTGCAGCAAACATCACAACAGACTTCGTTTCACAGACGTCCATTTTAACGTCAATCTCCGTTTACAATATTTACATCTAAAAGGAAAACATTTTATTAATCTAGTGTCCTCTTGTGTTACCGGGTACGATGTGCTTATGCATACATTACATCACCAAAAGTATGTGGACTCCTGTTCGTCAAACTTCTCATTTCAAAATCAAGGGCATTAAAATGGAGTTAGTCCCACCTTTGCTGCTATAACAGCCTCCACTCCTATGGGAAGGCTTTCCAGTAGATGTTGGAACATTGCTGCAGGGACTTGCAATCTCGACAAACCATTTCTGTATGGACATCGCTTTGTGCACTTGGGCATTGTCATGCTGAAACAGGAAAGGGCCTTTCCCCAAATTGATTTCACTTCACTGGAACTAAAAGGACTAGCCCGAACCATGAAAAACAGCCCCAGACCATTAATCCTCCTCCACCAAACTTTACAATTGCCACTATGCATTGGGGCAGGTAGCGTTCTCCTGGCATCCGCCAATCCCAGAGTCGTCCGTCAGACTGCCAGATGGTGAACCGTGATTCATCACTGCAGAGAACACGTTTGCATTGCTCCAGAGTCCAATGGTGGTGAGCTTTACACCACTCCAGCCAATACTTGGCATTGCACATGGTGATCTTAGGCTCGGCCATGGAAACCCATTTCATGAAGCTCCCAACGAAAAGTTATTGTGCTGACGTTGCTTCCAGAGGCAGTTTGGAACTCGGTAGTGAGTGTTGCAACCGAGGACAGATTATTTTTATGCGCTACGCACTTCGGCACTCAGCAGTCCCGTTCTGTGAGCTTGTGTGGCCTACCACTTCGCAGTTGAGCTATTGTTGCTCCTAGACGTTTCCACTTTATAATAACAGCACTTACAGTTGACTGGGGCAGCTCTAGCAGGGCAGAAATCTGACGAACTGACTTGTTGGAAAGGTGGCATCCTATGACGGTGCCACGTTGAAAGTCACTGAGATCTTCAGTAAGTCCATTCTACTGGCAACATTTGTCTATGGAGATTGCATTGCTGTGTGCTCGATTTTTTACATTTACATTTTAGTAATTTAGCAGACGCTCTTATCCAGAGCGACTTACAGTTAGTGAGTGCATACATTTTTCATACTGGCCCCCCGTGGGAATCGAACCCACAACCCTGGCGTTACAAGCACCATGCTCTACCGACTGAGCTACACGGGGCCATTATACACCTGTCAGCAACGGGTGTCGCTGAAATAGCCAAATCCACTACTTTGTATATATAGTGTATATTTTCCTTGCGTCTCCGAGAGGGATAGGTGTATTTTTAAACATGTTTGAATGTAGGCCTACTGAATGTATGATGTGTGTGGGTTTATTTCTGTGTGTATTTGTATGTCGAGTATTCATGTACTGTATATGCAAGGATGCAGGTCTGTATTTCCACTAAAAAGCATACAACCATACTACCGAGGCTATTTTAGCCCCACTGCATGTGAAGACATAGTCACACCTACTGTGATTCCAGTTACACATGAAACCAGTTGAACTGGGAAACCATTTATAACAGAGAAAGCTGTTGTTGTTAATGTGTTGGCAGTTGTGAAAAAAGTCAATAGTTGGAAGAGTTGCAGAGTTAACTGAAAATAATCATTGATTAAATATTTTTTTTTATTAATTAGGCTTTTATCTTTTGAACCATATGGTCTATCTACTAGAAACTGATGTTCAATATGGACACAAATATAAAAAAAATTATATACTGTATAGTAACACATTTTAAAAAGTTATCCAAGTATAAATGCAAATCAAATCAAATCAAATCAAAATTGATTTGTCACATGCGGCGAAAACAACAGGTGTAGACCTTACAGTGAAATGCTTACTTACAAGCCCTTAACCAACAATGCAGTTTTAAGAAAGAATACCCCCCAAAAATCACAAAAAAATAAAATATAAAATAATACGAAATAAAGGTAACAAATAATTAAGAGCAGCAGTAAAAATAACAATAGCAAGGCTATATACAGCGGGTACCTGTACCGAGTCAATGTGCGGGGGCACCGGTTAGTCGAGGTAATTGAGGTAATATGTACATGTAGGTAGAGTTATTAAAGTGACTATGCATAGATAATTAACAGAAAGTAGCAGCAGCGGGAGGCAATATGGGTAGCCATTTGATTAGATGTTCAGGAGTCTTATGGCTTGGGGGTAGAAGCTGTTTAGAACCTAGACTTGGCGCTCCGGTACCGCTTGCCGTGCGGTAGCAGAGAGAACAGTCTATGACTAGGGTGGCTGGAGTCTTTGACAATTTTTAGGGCCTTCCTCTGACACCGCCTGTTATAGAGGTCCTGGAAGGCTGGAAATTTGGCCCCAGTGATGTACTGGGCTGTACGCACTACCCTCTGTAGTGCCTTACGGTCGGAGGCCGAGCAGTTGCCATACCAGGCAGTGATGCAACCAGTCAGGTTGCTCTCGAATGTGCAGCTGTAGAACCTTTTGAGGATCTGAGGACCCATGCCAAATCTTTTCAGTCTCCTTAGGGGGAATAGGTTTTGTCGTGCCCTCTTCACGACTGTCTTGGTGTGCTTGGACCATGTTAGTTTGTTAGTGATGTGGACTCCAAGGAGTGATGATGGTGATGTGGACAGCGGTTACCTGTATCGAGTCAATGTGCGGGGGCACCGGTTAGTCGAGGTAATTGAGGTAATATGTACATGTAGGTAGAGTTATTAAAGTGACTATGCATAGATAATTAACAGAAAGTAGCAGCAGCGGGGGGGGGGGGGGGGCGGAGGGGGGGGGGGCGGAGGGGGGGGGCAATCTAGGTAGCCATTGGATTAGATGTTCAGGAGTCTTATGTGTTTGGACCATGTTAGTTTGTTGGTGATGTGGACTCCAAGCTCTCAACCTGCCCCACTACAGCCCCGTCGATGAGAATGGGGGCGTGCTCGGTCCTCTTCTTTTTCCTGTAGTCCACAATCATCTCCTTTGTCTTGATCACGTTGAGGGAGAGGTTGTTGTCCTGGCACCACACGGCCAGTTCTCTGACCTCCTCCCCATTTCAATTTACAGACTGGATGTGATTTATCTTTTTACAAAATTGAACATTATGACATTTGTGATTTAATGGCAGGAAAATAAACAAATTGCGGAAGCCAGGCAACAGCAATTTCTCCATCTTATGGAAATCCCTTTCAGTATTTGTGACGGTGGAGTCTATACGCGGGTAATGGGAATAAAATGTTATGGTAATCTGTCCTTCTGAATGTTGACCAGTTTAAAGGTCTTACTCACATCGGCTACAGAGAACGTGGTCACACAGTCGTCCGGAACAGCTGATGCTCTCATGCATGCTTCAGTGTTGCTTGCCTCAACGCGAGCATAGAAGCAATTTAGCTCGTCCAGTAGTCTCGTGTCACTTGGCAGCTCGTGGCTGTGCTTCCCTTTGTAGTCTGTAATAGTTTGCAAGCCCTTCCACATTCGACGAGCGTCGGAGCCGGTGAGGTACGATTCAATCTTAGTCCTGTATTGACGCTTTGCCTGTTTGATTGTTCATCGGAGGGCATAGTGGGATTTCTTATAAGCTTCCGGGTTAGAGTCCTGCTCCTTGAAAGCGGCAGCTCTAGTCTTTAGCTCAGTGCGGATGTTGCCTGTAATCCATGGCTTCTGGTTGGGTATGTACGTACAGTCACTGTTGGGATGACGTCATCAATGCACTTATTGATGAAGCCAGTGACTGATGTATTGTACTCCTCAATGCCATCGGAAGAATCATGGAACATATTCCAGTCTGTGCTAGCAAAACAGTCCTGTAGCTTAGCATCTGCTTCATCTGACCACTTTTTTATTGACCGAGTCACTGGTGCTTCCTGCTTTAGTTTTTGCTTGTAAGCAGGAATCAGGAGGATAGAATTATGGTCAGATTTGCCAAATGGAGGGCGAGGGAGAGCTTTGTATGTGTCTCTGTGTGTGGAGTAAAGGTGGTCTAGAATTTTTTTCCCCTCTGGTTGCACATTTAACATGCTGGTAGAAATGAGGTAAAACAGATTTAAGTTTCCCTGCATTAAAATCCCCAGCCACTAGGAGTGCCGCCTCTGGAGGAGCGTTTTCCTGTTTGCTTATGGCCTTATACAGTTCATTGAGTGCGGTCTTAGTGCCAGCATCGGTTCGTGGTGGTAAATAGAAATTACCAAAGTTACAATAGATTGCCATAGATTACATGTTAATTACCCAAATTATTGAATGTTCCAGTAACTTGGGAAAACGACCTTTAGCTTTGCAACCCTAATCAGAACAGACCAGTTTAATTGGCTAACTGGGAGACAGTCGTGTGGCCAGCCTATCTGGGAGACAGTCGTGTGTCCAGCCTATCTGGGAGACAGTCGTGTGGCCAGCCTATCTGGGAGACAGTCGTGTGGCCAGCCTATCTGGGAGACAGTCGTGTGGCCAGCCTCTCTGGGAGACAGTCGTGTGGCCAGCCTAACTGCGAGACAGTCGTGTGGCCAGCCTATCTGGGAGACAGTCGTGTGGCCAGCCTCTCTGGGAGACAGTCGTGTGGCCAACCTAACTGAGAGACAGTCGTGTGGCCAGCCTATCTGGGAGACAGTCGTGTGGCCAGCCTAACTGAGAAACAGTCATGTCCAGGGCGCAGGTCAGCCTAACTGGGGGAAGAGGAAGAGAGGAGTAGGGAAAAACTGTCTCAGATTAGTTGTGATTCTGTCAGTGAAAATGAAATACCGACAACGTGTCAACCATATAAATTATACTGTAGAGTAAAGACACACACGGACACACACACACACACGCAGACTCACTCATTCACAATCACACAGAGAACGAGAGAGGTTTATCTGTTTCGGTGTTAAAATGCCCATCTGCTATGTAGGCCAAGTCCTATTTTAGTGATGGACATATTGTCTGGGGAGGGTCAGCTTCTGTGGCAGATAGAGATTATTGACGTATTAGTCTGTTAATTCCCTCACTTTTCTGCATGAATTTATGGTACCTAAACACACACACACAAACACACACACACACACACACAAACAAACACAAACACACACACACACACACAAAAACAATTGTGGCACAAAATAAGGGACACTGTCTATACACTCTTATTGCAGAGAAATGCCCTCATTTGGGAAAATCTTGATATTGCACTTAACCAGAAGCTATATGTTTAGTGCCCCTCCATGTGGGCACCCACCCACACACACACACACACACACACACACACACACACACACACACACACACACACACACACACACACACACACACACACACACACACACCCACACACACACACACACACACATGTTTACAATGTACCTCTGCAGTGCTTCTGAAGTGTTGTTTTATATTGAAGCCATATTTCATCATGGCCTAGTTGTAGTTTCATGTAGTTTCCCTAAAATGCCTAAGGGGTTTGTACAGGGAAGGGAATGTTGAGATTTATAAAAGAGATTGCAGGAGAGGAGAAGAGGGATACTTATATTATTTCTCTCTCTCTCTCTCTCTCTCTCTCTCTCTCTCTCTCTCTCTCTCTCTCTCTCTCTCTCTCCCTCTCTCTCTTTCTCTCTCTCTCTCTCTCTCTCTCTCTCTCTCTCTCTCTCTCTCTCTCTCTCTCTCTCTCTCTCTCTCTCTCTCTCTCTCTCTCTCTCTCTCTCTCTCTCTCTCTCTCTCTCTCTCTCTCTCTCTCTCTCTCTCTCTCTCTCTCTCTCTCTCTCTCTCTCTCTCTCTCTCTCTCTCTCTCTCTCTCTCTCTCTCTCTCTCTCTCTCTCTCTCTCTCTCTCTCTCTCTCTCCCCCCTTCACCCCTTTCTCTCTATCCCTCCCCTCTTTCTTTCTGGTCTAAATGTAATTGTTGTAGTGACTCACAGGTGAGGAGGAGGGATGACAAAGTGTGGGGGGTGGAGGATGGAGAGGTAGAGTTACCAGGGAAACACTGAGGGGGGTGGAGGATGGAGAGGTAGAGTTACCAGGGAAACACTGAGGGGGGTGGAGGATGGAGAGGTAGAGTTACCAGGGAAACACTGAGGGGGGTGGAGGATGGAGAGGTAGAGTTACCAGGGAAACTGAGGGGGGGGTGGAGGATGGAGAGGTAGAGTTACCAGGGAAACACTGAGGGGGGGTAGGGATGGAGAGGTAGAGTTACCAGGGAAATACTGAGGGGGGTGGAGGATGAGAGGTAGAGTTACCAGGGAAACAGTGAGGGAGGTGGAGGATGGAGAGGTAGAGTTACCAGAAGTAGACTTTCCACCATAACATTTTATTCCCATTACCCGTGTAAAAACTCCACCGTCACAAATAATGAAAGTGATTTTCGTAAGATGGAGAAATTGCTGTTGCCTGGCTTCTGCAATTTGTTTATTTTCCTGCCATTGCATCACAAATGTCATAATGTTACATTTTGTAAAAAAAAAATAATCACATCCAGTCTGTAAATTGAAATGACTTATGCTCCCGCATTTTAATGTGTGTCTGTTTCCTTGTTTTATTGCTGTGTGTTTGGCGCATATTGATGTTGTTCCTCATCGTTAGAACACAATCTTTCACTGAAGTCCTCATTCACACACACACACACACACACAATGTGTGGAACCCAACATATTGCGCTGTTGAGACCTCATTCGTTACAGCAAAAAACTCATTTGGAGATGACTTTGGCCTTTGCCTCCCAGTGCAGCCCTGAAACTGTATATTGATCATAAGAGCACATTGTTAGGCCTACTGCTGCTAGGTAGCTCTCTCTCTGCTCTCCCCCTCCCCTCTGTCTGTTTTGATTGCAGGAGTGAAGTCTGGTGTGCGGGAGTCAGGGTTTCCAGCTGCAGCTCATTCACCATAATCACCTCAGCCTTTAAGACCCGGTCAAACTTACCACTCATCGTCAGATCATAGTCAAGACGACCATGTTAGTCTCGCTGTTGACTCAACCTGCTTGTTTTCGCTCTTTGTGTTTTGGCCTGTTCTATTTACTTTTCTCCTGTGCCACATAATTATTGGAACCTGACTCCTGCTCCGCTTCACTCCTGCCACCACCACCCTGCTTTCCACTACCGGACCTCCCTTTTGGA
The DNA here is from genome assembly GCF_964263955.1 of Coregonus lavaretus. Lineage (NCBI taxonomy): Eukaryota > Metazoa > Chordata > Actinopteri > Salmoniformes > Salmonidae > Coregonus > Coregonus lavaretus. Next base: position 192,324 of record NW_028161360.1, read on the forward strand.
CTCACCACGGACACGTAACGGACGTTACGGTACCACTCCTGCTCAGAACCTGGGATCTGTTACCCTCCCTGTAAACCTGGACTTCCTCTTCCCCTATTTTTGGAAACCTGGACAATTGCACGTTGTAAATAAACCTGTTAAACCTTCTCTGGCTCGGTGTAGTTGTCTGCATTTGGGTTCATATCTAGTTAAATCGTGACACACATAAATCCAAACAGGGTTTCATTCACATGAGATTAAAATGGAGCTAATTCATTTCCATTCGGATCACATCCTAATGAAAGGCACAATTAGTAAAAAAAGCCCTTGACATGTTCAGTGTGTGTGTGTGTGTGTCAGTGTGCATGTGTGTGCACGTTTCTGATCACACTGTCACAAACCGGCTCAAAGTTCGTAACAAAAAGGGAGACACCGTGGAGACAAGGAATACCCAAATATATATTTATTAGCTAAAGTAAACTAAATCAATTAACAATGGTGTGTGTAATCAGTAATCAGTAGTGTAAGTGAGGGTTTGCATGCATACATTTAATAATGCAAGGTGTTGAAAGGTGCCAAAGCAAATAACCAAAAACCACAAACTACCACAACAAAAATCTATCAAAGTATCTGCCTGGAGAGAGTCTCCCCAATGAATGTAGAAGAGGTCCATTTATCCTGGGACACACCCGGGCCCAGGTGTTTCCCATGTAGCTGACGACCCTCCCAACTCCGCCCACCGGCATCCTAATAAGGAAACCAGAGCAAAGAGAGAGAATACGGCAGACAGAGTGGGAGGGTCGTCACACACATTATTTTTGAAGCTACAGTATATATATATATATATTCTCAATTATTATAATCCAAATTCTAATGTAAAACAATTTGGAGTTAATGCCTAAACTTAACCTTAATTAAACACTTAAAAACTTCGAAATGTGATGTTTGAGAAAACATGGATGAACGTCTAATTCTGACGAGAGACTGTGAGAGCTGCAACAGTGTACAGTAACACAGTGCTTCAGAGTATCCACCATCACCCCTGTCCCCAAATCACCCAAAACAACCTGCCTGAACGAATTCAGAACCGTCGCCCTGACTTCTGTGGCCATGGAGGAGTTTGAACGCATAGTCCTGGCCTACTTAAAATCATTCACATCTCTACTGATGGACCCACTCCAGTTTGCCTACAGAGCTAATAGGTCGGTTGAAGATGCTGTCAACCTGGCTCTCCACCACACGTTGTAATACCTATGCACGCATCTTGTTCATAGACTTTAACTCGGCCTTCAATACCATCAATCCCGACCAGTGGCGTGTATTCATCGATGCCAAGGGAAGTCAGGCTTCCCCCCAAAATGTACAAATACATAATAATAATAATAATAATGTTGAATAATTTTCCTTCAATTTGCAAGAGGCTGAATGTATCGGATAAAGCATCCGAGTGAGAGTAACAGTGTGCCTCTGTCTCAGTATATGTAGATCATCTATTTGACGCTGTCTAGTCAAAAAGAGAATGACATTGTTGCTGCCCATAGTATTGAATGCAAAGGAAGCCAGCGAGCATTTGGCTTCCCTTGATGAAGAACTTTAAGATAATAGCAAATCAGCGTTGATCTAAACTGACTGAGCTCAACTGTGAATTGTCCTGGCGCACCAAAAAAGACTGTCAAGGGAAGCCAGATTGGTTTTGGCTTCACACCAATCACATCACATACAAAAGCAACACGTCATTTACAGAAAAAATATGAATTGTTGCATCTTGTTTTGTCATTGTTCTCCGGTGGCTAGCTAGCTAAAATTGTCCCTTTCCTAAATTAGCCATGGATGGAGATAGGGATTTGGACTTGTGGTTTAACTTAATTCTCCGTACTGGCCAATGACTATATCGGTGATTCTGATCCAACCACAAATTAATCAATGTTGCCCCTGGCCTGAGAGGATGGAAGTTCAATATGTAGCTAGATATAGTAGGCTAATGTTAAATAGCTGGCTTGCCAATGACAGGAAGTTAGGCTAGCTAGCAAGCATTTTAGCCAGGTAGCCTAGGACAACAAAAACTACAAGCGTGCACTTTATGGGTCGTCAAAGAGAGGGGGATGGCGTTGGCGTTTCTCTAAAAGTAGGGTGGGTCAACATGATTTTTCTATTTTCACTCTCGCATGCACACACACACACACACACACACACACACACACACAAACACACAAACACACACACAGAAATCAGTACCATGGATAGCCACATCATATTTAGCTTACGTTGATTGGACTAAATCGTTTTTGGAATCGTTTAGTTGTCACTGTAGTACACTAAGCATAGGTGATTTGATGATGTTGAAATTATGCAGTTGAAATGGTGCTTGAATAGTGGATAAAGCTCCTGTTTTCTTTGCGACTTGTGGTAACTCTCTGTGGTTCTAAATCAATAGTTGTTTGGTAGTCTGAAAATGTCTGAAAAATTAACTTGATTGACCATGCTGTAGGTCATGTAACTGCTTGTTAAATGAAATATGCTTTGTGGACTTCACCAGACAGAGGTTGCTATCCGGTTTTGTGGTGAAACACAGGTGTGGTTGAATTTATTCTGCCACTGTGTCTTCTTATTGTCTCGGCCTTTAGGCCTATATATCACGTTGTCAAGGCATATGAACTAACAGGTTATAGAGCAAACAACGCAATTATCACAACATATACAGTATCAGTCAAATGTTTGGACACACCTACTCATTCCAGGGTTTTTCTTTATTTGTATAATTGTCTACATTTACATTTACATTTTAGTCATTTAGCAGACGCTCTTATCCAGAGCGACTTACAGTTAAATAAATAAAAATAAATATGCCATTTAGCAGACGCTTTTATCCAAAGCGACTTACAGTCATGCGTGCATACATTTTGTGTATGGGTGGTCCCGGGGATCGAACCCACTACCTTGGCGTTACAAGCGCCGTGCTCTACCAGCTGAGCTACAGAGGACCAAGAGTTAGTGAGTATATTTTTTTTATACTGGCCCCCCGTGGGAATCGAACCCACAACCCTGGCGTTGCAAACACCATGCTCTATCAACTTAGCTACATCCCTGCCGGCCATTCCCTCCCCTACCCTGGACAACGCTGGGCCAATTGTGCGCCGCCCATGAGTCTCCCGGTCGCGGCCGGCTGCGACAGAGCCTGGATTCGAACCAGGATCTCTAGTGGCACAGTTAGCACTGCGATGCAGTACCTTAGACCACTGCACCACTCAGGAGTACATTGTAGAATAGCAGTGAAGACATCAAAACTATGAAATAACACATATGGAATCATGTAGTAACCATAAAAGTGTTAAACAAATCAAAGTATATTTTATATTTGAGACTCTTCAAATAGCCACCCTTTGCCTTGATGACAGCTTTGCACACTCTTGGCATTCTCTCAACCAGCTTCACCTGGAATGCTTTTCCAACATTCTTGAAGGATTTCCCACATATGCTGCTTTTCCTTCACTCTGCGGTCCGACTCATACCAAATCATCTCAATTGGGTTGAGGTTGGGGGATTGTGGAGGCCAGGCCATCTGATGCAGCACTCCATCACTCTCCTTCTTGGTAAAATAGCTCTTAATACAGCCTGGAGGTGTCTTGGGTCATTGTCCTGTTGAAAAACAAATTATAGTCCCACTAAGCCCAAACCAGATGGGATGGCGTATCGCTGCAGAATGCTGTGGTAGCCATGCCGGTTAAGTGTGCCTTGAATTCTAAATAAATCACAGACAGTGTCACCAGCAAAGTCCCCACACACCATAACACCTCCTCCTCCATGCTTTACGGTGGGAACTACACATGCAGAGATAATTCCTTCACCCACACCGCATCTCACAAAGACATGGTGGTTGGAATCTAAAATCTCAAATTTGGACTCCAGACCAAAGGACACATTTCCACCGGTCTAATGTCCATTGCTCATGTTTCTTGGCCCAAACTAATCTCTTCTTCTTATTGGTGTCCTTTAGTAATAGTTTCTTTGCCACAATTAGACCATGAAGGCCTGATTCACACAATCCCCTCTGAACAGTTGATGTTGAGATGTGTCAGTGACTTGAACTCTGTGAAGCATTTATTTGGGCTGCAATTTCTGAGGCTGGTAACTCTAATGAACTTATCCTCTGCAGCAGAGGTAATTCTGGGTCTTCCATTCCTGTGGCGGTCCTGATGAGAGACAGTTTCATCATAGAGCTTGATGGTTTTTGCGACTGCACTTGAAGAAACTTTAAAAGTTCTTGACATTTTCCGTACTGACTGACCTTCATGTCTTAAAGTAATGATGGGCTGTCGTTTCTCTTTGCTTATTTGAGCTGTTCTTGCCATAATATGGACTTGGTCTTTTACCAAATAGGGCTATCTTCTGGATACATTTACATTTACATTGTGTAAATTTAGGTGCCGTTCCCCTCACAGCTCCGTAGGAAAGCACCATGGTCTTGTAGCAATATGTATACCCCCACTATCTTGTCACAACACAACTGATTGGCTTAAACTCGTTAAGAAGGAAAGAAATTACACAAATTAACTTTTAAGAAGGCACACCTGTTAATTGAAATGCATTCCAGGTGACTACCTCATGAAGCTGGTTAGGAAAATGCCAAGAGTGTGCAAAGCTGTCATCAAGGCAAAGGGTCGCTATTTGAACTACATGATTCCATATGTGTTATTTCATAGTTTTGATGTCTTCACTATTATTCTACAATGTAAAAAATAGTAAAAATAAAGAAAAATCCTTGAATGAGGAGGTGTGTCCAAACTTTTGACTGGTAGTGTAGGTTGAAATATGTCCGCAATGATTTTACCCACGCACCGCTACGGATCCCCACAAACTATTCACTAAGCTGCAGGACATGAACATCAACCCAGCTATGTGCCAGTGGATACTGGACCTCCTGAGGATCAGAACCAGACATCTCAGTTAAGGTATTTAAATATGCTGATGACACCAGCATAGACGGCCTCATCACAAACCTGAGGACACTGCAGGTAATTAGAAACCATATGAGCATCAAACCTACGCGCTAGCAGTCATGGGACGGTACAGCGAGGGGGTAGAGAGAGGGGGAGAGAGAGGGGGGAGAGAAGGCAGAGGGAGAGAGAGGAAAGGAAAGGTAAGTTAGGAGAGAGGAGAGGAAGAGAGTCACTGCTTGTGTTTTCAGTTGTGTGAGGCTGGCTGTATCTCTACAGCTGAACTGCCGTGTAGCATGGATCAGATAAATAGACTGGCTGTTTCTCTATGGCTGTACTGCTGTTTAAATAGACTGGCTTTATCTCTATGGCTGTACTGCTGTTTAAATAGACTGGCTTTATCTCTATGGCTGTACTGCTGTTTAAATAGACTGGCTTTATCTCTATGGCTGTACTGCTGTTTAAATAGACTGGCTTTATCTCTATGGCTGTACTGCTGTTTAAATAGACTGGCTTTATCTCTATGGCTGTACTGCTGTTTAAATAGACTGGCTTTATCTCTATGGCTGTACTGCTGTTTAAATAGACTGGCTGTATATCTATGGCTGTACTGCCGTGGAGAATGGATCAGATAAATAGACTGGGCTTGTAGAGGGACGTATCAGCTTTATGAAGTGTGTGACTCTATCTGTGCTGAGACAAAAGATAACCGTACTTTTCCCTATATGGTTATAGCGCTGCAGGCAATGCATATTCACACCAGCAAAGTGGATTTGTGTGTGTGTGTGTGTCTGTGCGTGCGTGCGTGAGTGTGTGCATGTGTGTTCTCTCCAGTGTCACGTGGGCTGTGAAGCGTCCCTGCATGCGTATGTTTGTCGCTACATCAGGGGTGTTATTTAATACCATACACCAGAGGATAGGCTTAGTGTAACCGAGGGGCACACTAAGCCTATCCTCTTGTCTTTATCTGTCAGTGTAATGTAACACTACCCGAAACACACACAGAGGAGGAGAGGAGAGACGCCTGTTTGTTTGTTGTTGAGTCTCCTCTGAGATGGTATTACATACACACCCAGTGGGAGACAAAGTTAAACTGTTCAAAGTAAGAGGTTGTGAAAAGCTATATCCCTGATATAATATCATTTAGCAGGTGCTTTTATCCAGAGCGACTTACAGTCATGAGTGCATTCATTTTACATATGGGTGGTCCCGGGAATCAAACCAACAACCATGGTTGTGCAAGTGCCACGCTCTACCAACTGATCTACAGAGGACCACTTCTGTTACAGGAGGGGGTTGCAGTTCCGGAGCGACCCACTAGGTGTCATCCTCCGAGACCTTAGGCACCTCCTCACTCACAGTCTGGACTAATCAGTATCCTATTGGTGTCACCTGTGTCTACCTGTTCACCTGTGTATTTATGCCCTCACTTCCCTGTGTTCCCTTGCTCAGTTTCTCTGTTAGTTTCTCTATGTCCAGCAGTACTACTCGGTGTCTGATCGGAGACCTACAGTAAGGGAAAAAAGTATTTGATTCCCTGCTGATTTTGTACGTTTGCCTACTGACAAAGAAATGATCCATCTATAATTTTAATGGTAGGTTTATTTGAACAGTGAGAGACAGAATAAAAACAAAAAAATCCAGAAAAACGCATGTCAAAAATGTTATAAAGTGATTTGCATTTTAATGAGGGAAATAAGTATTTGACCCCCTCTCAATCAGAAAGATTTCTGGCTCCCAGGTGTCTATTATACAGGTAACGAGCTGAGATTAGGAGCACACTCTTAAAGGGAGTGCTCCTAATCTCAGCTTGTTACCGGTATAAAAGACACCTGCCCACAGAAGCAATCAATCAATCAGATTCCAAACTCTCCACCATGGCCAAGACCAAAGAGCTCTCCAAGGATGTCAGGGACAAGATTGTAGACCTACACAAGGCTGGAATGGGCTACAAGACCATCGCCAAGCAGCTTGGTGAGAAGGTGACAACAGTTGGTGTGATTATTCGCAAACGGAAGAAACACAAAATAACTGTCAATCTCCCTCGGCCTGGGGCTCCATGCAAGATCTCACCTCGTGGAGTTGCAATGATCATGAGAACGGTGAGGAATCAGCCCAGAACTACACAAGAGGATCTTGTCAATGATCTCAAGGCAGCTGGGACCATAGTCACCAAGAAAACAATTGGTAACACACTACGCCGTGAAGGACTGAAATCCTGCAGCGCCCGCAAGGTCCCCCTGCTCAAGAAAGCACATATACAGGCCCGTCTGAAGTTTGCCAATGAACATCTGAATGATTCAGAGGAAAACTGGGTGAAAGTGTTGTGGTCAGATGAGACCAAAATCGAGCTCTTTGGCATCAACTCAACTCGCCGTGTTTGGAGGAGGAGGAATGCTGCCTATGACCCCAAAAACACCATCCCCACCGTCAAACATGGAGGTGGAAACATTATGCTTTGGGGGTGTTTTTCTGCTAAGGGGACAGGACAACTTCACCGCATCAAAGGGACGATGGACGGGCCATGTACCGTCAAATCTTGGGTGAGAACCTCCTTCCCTCAGCCAGGGCATTGAAAATGGGTCGTGATGGGTATTCCAGCATGACAATGACCAAAAACACACGGCCAAGGCAACAAAGGAGTGGCTCAAGAAGAAGCACATTAAGGTCCTGGAATGGCCTAGTCAGTCTCCAGACCTTAATCCCATAGAAAATCTGTGGAGGGAGCTGAAGGTTTGAGTTGCCAAACGTCAGCCTCGAAACCTTAATGACTTGGAGAAGATCTGCAAAGAGGAGTGGGACAAAATCCCTCCTGAGATGTGTGCAAACCTGGTGGCCAACTGCAAGAAACGTCTGACCTCTGTGATTGCCAACAAGGGTTTTGCCACCAAGTACTAAGTCATGTTTTGCAGAGTGGTCAAATACTTATTTCCCTCATTAAAATGCAAATCAATATATAACATTTTTGACATGCGTTTTTCTGTATTATTTTGTTGTTATTCTGTCTCTCACTGTTCAAATAAACCTACCATTAAAATTATAGACTGATCATGTCTTTGTCAGTGGGCAAATGTACAAAATCAGCAGGGGATCAAATACTTTTTTTCCTCACTGTATGTACAGGTACTTGAGAAGTGTTCTCCCTGTTTCGTTATTTGTTTCAGTCATAGGTAGTATTTCGTATTTTGGCTGTCATCCGGTTTTTGGATACTTTTTTGCTCCAACTTTCTTTTATCGTGATAAGTCTGATATTTTGTATTTTGGCTTCGGGACCACCAGTAAAGATCCTTGTTTCACCATCTCTGCCTACTGCCTACTGTCTATCCTGCATCGCACCTGGGTCACAACTCACACCAACCCTTACAGAAAACAGAGCCAATATAACCTTTACACACTTCACTCTCTTTTAGTCTCTCCCTGCTTATCTCCTCTTTTTTATCTCTCTCTCTCTCTCTCTCTCTCTCTCTGTCTCTCTCTCTCTCTCTCTCTCTCTCTCTCTCTCTCTCTCTCTCTCTCTCTCTCTCTCTCTCTCTCTCTCTCTCTCTCTCTCTCTCTCTCTCTCTCTCTCTCTCTCCCCCCTCTCTCTCTCTCGCTCTCTCTCTCTCTCTCTCTCTCTCTCTTTCTCTCTCTCTCTCTCTCTAACATCACCTCCCATACACACTTATGCAACACGTGCCAACACACGCTCATACACTACCTCTACGCATAAGAGCACACACACACGCGCACACACACACACACACAAATGTATTTGGAAATCTGTATTTAGAGAGTAATTTGATATTGTCCTCAGTGTAAGCTGGAGCATAATGTCTGGGAATTGCTCAGGAAAAAATACTCTTTTGCAGTGACAGCACTTTTCTCTCACAGTAAAACTTAAAAAAAGATGCCAAAATATACGCCTGAACAAAATTTAGTCTTTTTAAACTGGGAAAAATATGTATGTAAGTCATACAAATATGTAAGAATAATGTATTTATGGTAAAAAATGAGTTTTGTGAAAGTGGGGGAGTTGTGTGCAATCTAGCTTTAACTCAATGTGTTGGAGGGTGTTCTATGTTAATTATTTTCACTGAGTGTTCTGTTCCTTTAAAATATACACGACCGGTCAAAGGTTTTAGAACACCTACTCATTCAAGGGTTTTTCTTTATTTGTACTATTTTCTACATTGTAGAATAATAGTGAAGACATCAAAACTATGAAATAACACATATGGAATCAAAAAACAAAAAAGTGTTAAACAAACCTAAAAATATTTTATATTTGAGATACCTCAAATAGCCACCCTTTGCCTTGATGACAGCTTTGCACACACTTAGCATTCTTTCAACCAGCTTTACCTGGAATGCTTTTCCAGCAGTCTTGAAGGAGTTACCACATATGCTGAGCATTTGTTTGCTGCTTTTCCTTCACTCTGCGGTCCGACTCATCCCAAACCATCTCAATTTGGTTGAGGTCAGGGGATTGTGGAGGCCAGGTCATCTGATGCAGCACTCCATCACTCTCCTTCTTGGTAAAATAGCCCTTGCACAGCCTGGAGGTGTGTTGGGTAATTGTCCTCCTTAAAATCAAATGATAGTCCCACTAAGCCCAAACCAGATGGGATGGTGTATCGCTGCAGAATGCTGTGGTAGCCATCCTGGTTAAGTGTGCCTTGAATTCTACATAAATCACAGACACTAGCAAAGCACCCCCATACCATAACACCTCCTCCTCCATGCTTTAAGGTGGGAAATACACATGCGGAGATCATCCGTTTACCCACACCGCGTCTTACAAAGCCACACGGTTGGAACAAAAAATCTTCAGTTTGGACTCCAGACCAAAGGACAACTTTCCACCGGTCTAATGTCCATTGCTCGTGTTTCTTGGCCCAAGCAAATATCTTCTTCTTATTGGTGTCCTTTAGTAGTGGTTTCTTTGTAGAAATTCGACCATGTGCAAAGCTGTCATCAAGGCAAAGGGTGGCTATTTGAATAATGTCAAATATAAAATATATTTTTTTGGTTACTATGTGATTCCATATGTGTTATTTCATAGTTAATCTACAATGTATAAAATAGTACAAAATAAAGAAAAACCCTTGAATGTGTAGGTGTTCTAAAACTTTTGACTGGTAGTGTATATATTTTTTTGCCCTTGAAATTACTGCTCTGCATCCTTTGCCAGAATCATAAAT
>NW_028161360.1:204916-222416 GCF_964263955.1 Coregonus lavaretus
GCACACACACACATGCACAAACAGAACCAAATACACACACACACAGAGTGTCTCTCAGCCACAGTGTTTGCACTTCCCCTCTGGCTATAGTTCTTATAATTTGTTGTTTGTGGTAGTGGCAGTGGCAGCAACACCTGTTAGCAAATTCACCAACACAATTAACTTCATTTATATAATGCACAACTGGTCAGTGATAAAGGAATGTGATGTTGTTGTTGAGTGTGTGTGTGTGTGTGTGTGTGTGTGTGTGTGTGTGTGTGTGTGTGTGTGTGTGTGTGTGTGAGTGCGTGCGTGCGTGCGTGCATGCGTGCGTGCGTGTGTGTGTGTGTGTGTGTCTTTCAACATACACATGCCTTTGTAAGTTTGTTTGTTGAAGTCGAGTTGTAATGTGGACTGTCAAAGTTTATTGGTCATAGGAAACATGGTGTAAAAGCTACAGTGAAATACTTACTTGCAAGCACTCCTCAACAGTAAAATGCAAATTTATCAAAAAATACACCCCCCCAAAAAAGGTTGTAAAACAATTTTCACATACCTGGGTTAAATGCAGTTTACATACCTGGGTTAAATGCATGGGAGGGAATTTTAGTTTTTTGAATACATTCCAATTGTATTTCAAAATCATTGAAATATTCAACAACTAAAAGATATCTGAATACTTACTTTAAATGTATGTGAACGTAATTGAGATACTGTATTTGAAAGAGTATTTGAACCGAGGTCTGGGGATTATATACCCAATATGTATATACAGTATAGAATGTGCTGTATCAGGCTCTGACTGCGACCGGCACACACACACACACACACACACACACACACACACACACACACACACACACAAACACACACACACACACACACACACACACACACACACACACATACACACACACACACACACACACACACACACACACACACACACACACACACACACACACACACACAAACCTCCCTCCCACCTCACCACACACGGTCCAGGCTGTGCTGTGTCAGGCTTTGTGCGACAGGCGGACAGACAGGCCAATTACCCCGTGGTGACACTTCCAGCCAGATCCTCCAGGAGAGGGAGCTGAGGGTGGAAGGCCAGCCCGCTGCCTGAGTACCCAGAGAGGGATTTAGAGCTGTTCCCTGCCCCCGTCATGGATAAACCCACCCTGGAGCACCAGGGTCAGACGCCAGCCCTCTTAATCTCTTTAGTGCCAGCCCAGGGCGTGTGTGAACACACACACACACATAAACCCACACACACACATTGAACACAGATGAACAACGTGACACACAGAAACGTGGAGACAGATAAACATACATCCATACACACATACACACACATACAGTATTGATTTAGCAGGCCAAACTCTAGTGGATTACAGCGTATTTAGGTGTATGTGAAATGGTGAAATTGTGGCCTGGGGTGTCATTTTACTTCCATGCCAATTTCCTACCGTCTAATAGGGGAAACGTCAATGTGCATTAGCATCTAGTAGGCTCGCAACGAGCTAGGGTGTTAAAGGTGGTGTTGAGGATTAAAGCTCCGGCTCCGGCTCTGAGGATCACAGGTTTAATCCCAGCACTTATTTTGACATTTTAGTTTTTCTGTTTTAACCCGAGCCTTGACCCTTAACAGCTCGGATTTATTACCTAACCTTAACACGAGAGGTTAGTTTCGGTTTCACATTTGCACAGTTTGACTGACAGCTAACATACAGTGGGGGAAAAAAGTATTTAGTCAGCCACCAATTGTGCAAGTTCTCCCACTTAAAAAGATGAGAGAGGCCTGTAATTTTCATCATAGGTACACGTCAACTATGACAGACAAAATGAGAAAAGAAAATCCAGAAAATCACATTGTAGGATTTTTAATGAATTAATTTGCAAATTATGGTGGAAAATGTGTATTTGGTCAATAACAAAAGTTTCTCAATTCTTTGTTATATACCCTTTGTTGGCAATGACACAGGTCAAACGTTTTCTGTAAGTCTTAACAAGGTTTTCACACACTGTTGCTGGTATTTTGGTGCATTCCTCCATGCAGATCTCCTCTAGAGTAGTGATGTTTTGGGGCTGTCGCTGGGCAACACGGACTTTCAACTCCCTCCAAAGATTTTCTATGGGGTTGAGATCTGGAGACTGGCTAGGCCACTCCAGGACCTTGAAATGCTTCTTACGAAGCCACTCCTTCGTTGCCCGGGCGGTGTGTTTGGGATCATTGTCATGCTGAAAGACCCAGCCACGTTTCATCTTCAATTCCCTTGCTGATGGAAGGAGGTTTTCACTCAAAATCTCACGATACATGGCCCCATTCATTCTTTCCTTTACACGGATCAGTCGTCCTGGTCCCTTTGCAGAAAAACAGCCCCAAAGCATGATGTTTCCACCCCCATGCTTCACAGTAGGTATGGTGTTCTTTGGATGCAACTCAGCATTCTTTGTCCTCCAAACACGACGAGTTGAGTTTTTACCAAAAAGTTATTTTTTGGTTTCATCTGACCATATGACATTCTCCCAATCCTCTTCTGGATCATCCAAATGCACTCTAGCAAACTTCAGACGGGCCTGGACATGTACTGCTTTAAGCAGGGGGACACGTCTGGCACTGCAGGATTTGAGTCCCTGGTGGCGTAGTGTGTTACTGATGGTAGGCTTTGTTACTTTGGTCCCAGCTCTCTGCAGGTCATTCACTAGGTCCCCCAGTGTGGTTCTGGGATTTTTGCTCACCGTTCATGTGATCATTTTGACCCCACGGGGTGAGATCTTGCGTGGAGCCCCAGATCGAGGGAGATTATCAGTGGTCTTGTATGTCTTCCATTTCCTAATAATTGCTCCCACAGTTGATTTCTTCAAACCAAGCTGCTTACCTATTGCAGATTCAGTCTTCCCAGCCTGGTGCAGGTCTACAATTTTGTTTCTGGTGTCCTTTGATAGCTCTTTGGTCTTGGCCATAGTGGAGTTTGGAGTGTGACTGTTTGAGGTTGTGGACAGGTGTCTTTTATACAGGTAACGAGTGGAGGACAGAGGAGCCTCTTAAAGAAGAAGTTACAGGTCTGTGAGAGCCAGAAATCTTGCTTGTTTGTAGGTGACCAAATACTTATTTTCCACCATAATTTGCAAATAAATTCATAAAAAATCCTACAATGTGATTTTCTGGAGAAAAAAAAATCTCAATTTGTCTGTCATAGTTGACGTGTAGATATGATGAAAATTACAGGCCTCTCTCATCTTTTTAAGTGGGAGAACTTGCACAATTGGTGGCTGACTAAATACTTTTTTCCCCCACTGTATATGGACAAGCAATGACAGAGCGGCATGGACCAAGATACAGAAGAATGTTATAGAATAGAATGCAGTATATCCATATGAGATGAGTAGTGCAAGATATGTAAACATTATTAAAGTGACTAGTGTTCCATTTCTTAAAGTGGCCAGTGATTTCAATAGGCAGCAGCAGCCTCTGATGGCCTTGAGATAGAAGCTGTTTTTCATTCTCTCGGTCCCCACTCTCTAACATGTATAGAACACTTCACTCACTATCATGTATACAAAACACACTCACTAACATGTATAAAAAACTACACTCGCTAACATGTATACAACAACACACTCGCTAACATGTATACAACAACGCACTCACTAACATGTATACAACAACACACTCGCTAACATGTAGACAAAACCACACTCATGAACATGTATACAAAACCACACTCACTAACATGTATACAAGAACACACTCACACACAGAAACACACAGTCGTTGCATGTGGAGAATACCAAACACCACCTCTACTTTACTATTGCCCCGTGTCCTTCAATATCCTCACATTCCTCCCCCTCTTCTCCCCTTGTCCTCCCCCTCCTCTCACCTTGTCCTCTTCCTCATCTCCCCTTGTCCTCCACCTCCTCTCCCCTTCCTCCCCGTCCTCTCCCCTTCCTCCCCCTCCTCTCCCCTTGTCCTCCCCTACCTCTCCCCTTGTCCTCCCCCTCCTCTTTTCCCTCCCACTTCTCTCCCCTTGTCCTCCTACCTCCTCTCCCCTTTCCTCACCCTCCTCTCCCCTTGTCCTCCCCTCCCTCTCCCCTTGTCCTCCTCCTCCTCTCCCCTTGTTCTCCCCCTCCTCTCCCCTTGTCCTCCCCCTCCTCTCCCCTTCCTCCCCCTCCTCTCCCCTCCTCTCCCCTTCCATTGCCATTACCTCTATGAGAGTGAGGGAGAGCAGGGAAATGTGCAGCCAGGTCACTTGTGATACAAGTCAGTATTCGACGTCCATCCATGTCTGAGGACGTTGGGAGATGATGTGGAAACCGGCCACTAGGGGCAACAGTGAGAGCTTTTCCAAAGTTTGCAAGTGACCTGCATCTGATTCCAACGTTTGCAAGTTTGAATCCAGGCATAGAAAGTTGTTTTGAGATTATTATTTTTTTAACCTATCTCAAACTTAACCCTAACCATAAAAATGTGTAGTTAATGCCTAAACTTCCAAATTCAACGTTTGAGAAACATGGATGAATGTCTAATTCTGATGTGAGACTGTGAGAGGTACTGTGTGTGTGTGTGTGTGTGTTTGTGTGCATGAGTGTGCATGCGTGTGCATGTGTGTGCATGTGTGTGTGTTTATAAAGACCATTCTCCTAAGAGGGAGCAGTTAATGCCAAGCTATACTTAGTCCCAGGCACACACACAGCGCTTATGCTACAAGGCTACGCTAAATCACAGCCCAGTTGTCTCCAGGCCTCTCAAGGCTAGTGCTATTTTAGAAAAGATTGCTTGTGGCCTTGAGCCCTACACAGGAGAGAATAAAGTTGTATTTTAGTTTCATGTTTCAAGTTTTTTATATAAATGCACAAGTACAGTGAAATGCCTTTCTTGCAAACTCAAAACCCAACAATGCAATATTCAATAACAATGAAATACTAGAAATAACACACAAGAAATAAGAAGAAATATGAAGAACACAATAAGTAAGTAAGTAAGTAAGCATACTATATACAGGGTCAGTTCCAATACTATATTATATACAGCAGGGTTCTTCAATTCCGGTCCTGGAGGGCCGAAACACTTCTGTTTTGTATTTCTACCTGGTAGTTAATTGCACTCACCTGGTGTCCCAGGTCTGAATTAGCCCCTGATTAGAAGGAGAGGATGAAAAACAGAGGTGTTTCGGCCCGCCAGGACCGGAATTGAAGAACCCTGATATACAGGGTCAGTTCTAATACCATACTATATACAGGGTCAGTTCCAATACCATACTATATACAGGGTCAGTTCCAATACCATATTATATACTGGGTCAGTTCCAATACCATATTATATACAGGGTCAGTTCCAATACCATATTATATACTGGGTCAGTTCCAGTACCATATTTACAATGTGCAGGGATACTGGAGTGATGGAGGTAGGGGTATGTATAGGGGTAAGGTGACTAGGCAACAGGATATGAGATTAACAGAGCAACAGCAGCTTGTATGTGAGTGTGTGTGCGTGTGTGTAGAGTCAGTATAAATGTATGTGCATATTATCTGTGAATGAGGAGATGATGGAGTGAGTGTGTTGGAGTGACAGTGTGTGCATAGAGACAGTGCAAAACTAAAACTAAAAGGTCAATAAAGATACAAGGTTAACTCAGATAGTCCTTGTAGCAATTTTGTTAGCTATTTATCAGTCTTATTGCTTGGGGATAGAAGCTGTTCAAGAGTCGAGGGTTCGCACAAGGTGCTTGAGGTGCTTAAAGTACTTGAATTTGGCACTCTGAAATTCAAGTACTGGAATACCTTGAATATCTGACATTTTCTCAAGTTGGTACTTGAAAAGTACTTGAATTAATATTAGAGGAGAACAGATACTGTCACGATCGCCAATAAAGTAGGACCAAAGCGCAGCGTTGGGAGTGAACATGACTTTAATGTTGAAATAACGACAAAACAAAACACGATCCGTAACGTCCTCAGTACACCGACTGAACATAGAACAAAAACCCACAACTAACACAAGAAAACCTACATCTTAAATATGTCTCCCAATCAGAGATAACGAGCCGACAGCTGACACTCGTTACCTCCGATTGGGAGTCATTGAATACAAACAAGGAAACACAACCACAACCTAGAAATAGACACAACAGAACTCCCCACCTAGAAATAAACGTGACAGACATGCAACCATAAAACATCACCCAAAACCCAACAAAACAACATACACCCTGGCTCAAATACACAAGTCCTGGAGCCAGAGTGTGACAGTACCCCCCCCTAAAGGTGCGAACTCCGGGCGCACCAGCATACAGTCTAGGGGAGGGTCTGGGTGGGCGTCTGTCCACGGTGGCGGTTCTGCCCCTGGTCGTGGTCCCCATCCCACCTTAGTCACCACCCGCTTCCCTAGCCTCCTCCACATTACCACCCCCCAACTACACCCCACTGGGTTAAGGGGCGGCACCGGACTAAGGGGCAGCACCGGACTACGGGGAAGTACCGGACTACGGGGCAGTACCGGACTAAGGGGCAGTACCAGGCTGAATGGCGGATACTGGCTGGACGGCTCTGGTGGCTCCTGGCTGGTCGGCTCTGGCGGATCCTGGCTGGACGGCTCTGGCGGATCCCGGCTGGACGGCTCTGGCGGATCCCGGCTGGACGGCTCTGGCGGATCCCGGCTGGACGGCTCTGGCGGATCCCGGCTGGACGGCTCTGGCGGATCCCGGCTGGACGGCTCTGGCGGATCCCGGCTGGACGGCTCTGGCGGATCCTGGCTGGACGGCTCTGGCGGATCCTGGCTGGACGGCTCATGGCTGGCTGATGGATCTGGCTGCTCATGGCTGGCTGACGGATCTGGCTGCTCATGGCTGGCTGACGGATCTGGCTGCTCATGGCTGGCTGACGGATCTGGCTGCTCATGGCTGGCTGACGGATCTGGCTGCTCATGGCTGGCTGACGGATCTGGCTGCTCATGGCCGGCTGACGGATCTGGCTGCTCATGGCTGGACGGCTCTGGCGGATCCTGGCTGGCGGAAGGCTCTGGCTGATCCTGTCTGGCAGAAGGCTCTGGCTGATCCTGTCTGGCGGAAGGCTCTGGCTGATCCCGTCTGGCGGAAGGCTCTGGCTGATCCCGTCTGGCGGAAGGCTCTGGCTGATCCTGTCTGGCGGACGGCTCTGGCTGGACAGGGCTGACGACGCACCCCGTAGGCTCGGGGCGTTGAGCAGGGACAGGCAGAACCGCACTGGGGACACACACCCCTGGCCCTACACGGGGATCAGGAACGGGCCGGACCGGACTGGAAACACCCCCCAGTACCTCTCTCCGTGCCTCCACACTTTCCATCCCCTTCGTAACCAGTGGCCCCCTTAAACTGGCGGCCATATCTGCCAACCTCTTGCACTCCTCCGGGCCGTACACCTTCTGCCCCGACGTCGTGAGCCCCCCCCTAAAAATTTTCTGGGGGTCTCTCCTCTCGGTGGACCAGGCCTCCATAGTCCTCTCCCAACCTTCGCTCTTCTGGCTCCACCACCCGTTATCCAACTGCTGCTTGGTCTCGTTGTGGTGGGTTTTTCTGTCACGATCGCCAATAAAGTAGGACCAAAGCGCAGCGTTGGGAGTGAACATGACTTTAATGTTGAAATAACGACAAAACAAAACACGATCCGTAACGTCCTCAGTACACCGACTGAACATAGAACAAAAACCCACAACTAACACAAGAAAACCTACATCTTAAATATGTCTCCCAATCAGAGATAACGAGCCGACAGCTGACACTCGTTACCTCCGATTGGGAGTCATTGAATACAAACAAGGAAACACAACCACAACCTAGAAATAGACACAACAGAACTCCCCACCTAGAAATAAACGTGACAGACATGCAACCATAAAACATCACCCAAAACCCAACAAAACAACATACACCCTGGCTCAAATACACAAGTCCTGGAGCCAGAGTGTGACAGATACAGTGAGGGAAAAAGGTATTTGATCCCCTGCTGATTTTGTACGTTTGCCCACTGACAAAGAAATGATCAGTCTATAATTTTAATGGTAGGTTTATTTGAACAGTGAGAGACAGAATAACAAAACAAAAATCCAGAAGAACGCATGTCAAAAATGTTATAAATGTATTTGCATTTTAATGAGGGAAATAAGTATTTGACCCCCTCTCAATCAGAAAGATTTCTGGCTCCCAGGTGTCTTTTATACAGGTAACGAGCTAAGATTAGGAGCACACTCTTAAAGGGAGTGCTCCTAATCTCAGTTTGTTACCTGTATAAAAGACACCTGCCCACAGAAGCAATCAATCAATCAGATTCCAAACTCTCCACCATGGCCAAGACCAAAGAGCTCTCCAAGGATGTCAGGGACAAGATTGTAGACCTACACAAGGCTGGATTGGGCTACAAGACCATCGCCAAGCAGCTTGGTGAGAAGGTGACAACAGTTGGTGCGATTATTTGCAAATGGAAGAAACACAAAATAACTGTCAATCTCCCTCGGCCTGTGGCTCCATGCAAGATCTCACCTTGTGGAGTTGCAATGATCATGAGAACGGTGAGGAATCAGCCCAGAACTACATGGGAGGATCTTGTCAATGATCTCAAGGCAGCTGGGACCATAGTCACCAAGAAAACAATTGGTAACACACTACGACGTGAAGGACTGAAATCCTGCAGCGTCCGCAAGGTCCCCCTGCTCAAGAAAGCACATATACAGGCCCATCTGAAGTTTGCCAATGAACATCTGAATGATTCAGAGGAGAAATGGGTGAAAGTGTTGTGGTCAGATGAGACCAAAATGGAGCTCTTTGGCATCAACTCAACTCGCCGTGTTTGGAGGAGGAGGAATGCTGCCTATGACCCCAAGAACACCATCCCCACCGTCAAACATGGAGGTGGAAACATTATGCTTTGGGGGTGTTTTTCTGCTAAGGGGACAGGAAAACTTCACCGCATCAAAGGGACGATGGATGGGGCCATGTACCGTCAAATCTTGGTTGAGAACCTCCTTCCCTCAGCCAGGGCATTGAAAATGGGTCGTGGATGGCTATTCCAGCATGACAATGACCCTAAACACACGGCCAAGGCAACAAAGGAGTGACTCAAGAAGAAGCACATTAAGGTCCTGGAGTGGCCTAGCCAGTCTCCAGACCTTAATCCCATAGAAAATCTGTGGAGGGAGCTGAAGGTTCGAGTTGCCAAACGTCAGCCTCGAAACCTTAATGACTTGGAGAAGATCTGCAAAGAGGAGTGGGACAAAATCCCTCCTGAGATTTGTGTAAACCTGGTGGCCAACTACAAGAATCGTCTGACCTCTGTGATTGCTAACAAGGGTTTTGTCACCAAGTACTAAGTCATGTTTTGCAGAGGGGTCAAATACTTATTTCCCTCATTCAAATGCAAATCAATTCATAACATTTTTTACATGCGTTTTTCTGGATTTTTTTGTTGTTATTCTGTCTCTCACTGTTCAAATAAACCTACCATTAAAATTATAGACTGAACATGTCTTTGTCAGTGGGCAAACGTACAAAATCAGCAGGGGATCAAATACTTATTTCCCTCACTGTATATATTAAATAAGTAGTGAAACAACATATTATTGAGTAGAACTTGTAAGGTAGCGATGAATACTACGTAAATTTTTTCCTGCATTTTAAAAAATGAGGTTGTGGCAATTTACTGCCATCTGGGGGCGACTAGAAACAATTGCATAAAATGAGCTATTACAAATTGATGGTCGTTGAAAATAAATATTAGTGCTTGAAAAAGTACTTGAAATTCCTTGAATTTGACTTACCACTCTCTGTACAAACCTTGAGAGCCTGTTAGTGTCAGACTTGATGCATGGCGTTTGCAACGCCAGGGTTGTGGGTTCGATTCCCACAGGGGGCCAGTATGAAAGAATGTATGCACTCACTAACTGTAAGTCGCTCTGGATAAGAGCGTCTGCTAAATGACTATAAAAAATCTATAAAAAATAGTCCATGGCTTGGGTGGTTGGAGATTTTCCAGGCCTTCCTTGCAAACCGCCTGATATAGATGTTCTGGATGGCAGGGAGCTCGGCCACTTTGATGTACTGGGCTGTCAGCACCACCCTCTGTAGCGCCATGCGGTCAAGGGCAGTGCTATTGCCAGATCAGGCAGTGATGCAGCCAGTTAAGTCAATGGTACAGCTATAGAACATTTTGAGGATTTGAGGGCCTATGCCAAACTTTTTCAACTTCCTGAGGGGGGAAAGGTGTTGTCACCCCTTCTTCACGACTGTGCACATGTGTTTTTAGGTGAAGAAATCCTGTTCTCCCCCAGATATTCACTGTATTGCACACCCATGCCTCTTGCCTGTACAGCCTCACTAGTCCTTGGTTCAGATATGCTTCCAGTAATCTACTTCTAGTAAAGACATGGCGTTAAGCTACAAGAAATGCTTAACCCATTATTTACTTTACATTTTACATTTTTCATAGGTTTACATCCATTAATTGTCATCTATGTGACAGACTGTAGTTCCTCATAGTTATTATAATATGCTATTGTCTCTTGTGGTCTGTTCACGCCTCACCTCACGTCGTCTCCCGTTGTCTGTTCTCGCCTCACATCGTCTCCTGTTGTCTGTTCTCGCCTCACATCGTCTCCTGTTGTCTGTTCACGCCTCGCCTCACGGCGTCTCCCGTTGTCTGTTCTCGTCTCGCCTCACGTCATCTCCCGTCATCTGTTCTCGCCTCATGACGTCTCCCGTCATCTGTTCTCGACTCAGCTCACGTCGTCTCCCATGGTCTGTTATCGCCTCGCCTCACGTCGTCTCCCATTGTCTGTTCTCGCCTCACGTCGTCTGTTCTCGCCTCACCTCACGTCGTCTCCCGTTGTCTGTTCTCGCCTCACCTCACATCGTCTCCCGTTGTCTGTTCTCGCCTCACCTCACATCGTCTCCCGTTGTCTGTTCTCGCCTCACCTCACATCGTCTCCCGTTGTCTGTTCTCGCCTCACATCGTCTCCCGTTGTCTGTTCTCGCCTCACATCGTCTCCCGTTGTCTGTTCTCGCCTACTCACGTCATCTCCCGTTGTCGCCTCGCCTTACATCAATCTCCCCGTTGTCTGTTCTCGCCTCACCTCACATCGTCTCCCGTTGTCTGTTCTCGCCTCACATCGTCTCCCGTTGTCTGTTCTCGCCTCACATCGTCTTCCGTCATCTCGCCTGGTGAGTTCAGTAGCAGTAGAGTCACTGCTGGGAAGAATGAATCAGTAACAGATTGTTTCTGTTTCTCTCTTCTTTCTCTTCATCCCAGCAGTTCTGCATCATGTGTTTCTGTTGTTCTGTCATCATGTGTATCTGTTGTTCTGTCATCATGTGTATCTGTTGTTCTGTCATCATGTGTTTCTGTTGTTCTACATCATGTGTTTCTGTTGATCTGTCATCATGTGTTTCTGTTGTTCTGTCATCGTGTGTTTCTGTTGTTCTGTCATCATGTGTTTCTGTTGTTCTGTCATCATGTGTTTCTGTTGTTCTGTTATCATGTGTTTCTGTTGTTCTGTCATCATGTGTTTCTGTTGTTCTGTCATCATGTGTTTCTGTTGTTCTGTCATCATGTATTTATGTTGTTCTGTCATCATGTGTTTCTGTTGTTCTGTCATCATGTATTTCTGTTGTTCTACATCATGTGTTTCTGTTGATCTGTCATCATGTGTTTCTGTTGTTCTGTCATCGTGTGTTTCTGTTGTTCTGTCATCATGTGTTTCTGTTGTTCTGTCATCATGTGTTTCTGTTGTTCTGTTATCATGTGTTTCTGTTGTTCTGTCATCATGTGTTTCTGTTGTTCTGTCATCATGTGTTTCTGTTGTTCTGTCATCATGTATTTATGTTGTTCTGTCATCATGTGTTTCTGCTGTTCTGTCATCATGTGTTTCTATTCTTCTGTCATCATGTGTTTCTGTTGTTCTGTCATCATGTGTTTCTGTTGTTCTGTCATCATGTGTTTCTATTCTTCTGTCATCATGTGTTTCTGTGGTTCTGTCATCATGTGTTTCTGTGTGCATGTATGTGAATACTTGAAGATGTTTGTGTGTGTACTAACACCTTATTTTACTCCCTCTGTCTATATGTATCTGTCTCTCTCTCTCTACTGACTACCACAGATATACCTTCCTGCCTCCCTCATCTAAAATGCTATCTTATTATTAAGGCTAAGAAGCTAATGAGGGATACTCCCCCCTGCCAACACACACGTCCCCTCATCTGGTTAGCTATGGGTAGAAGTTAGCCTTAGGCTCAGATCTAGGACAGGTTATCCTCCCCAAATACAAGCCCGGTCACACTTAGTTTGTGGCTGGTAACACAGCTATTCAAGTAATCTGTTGATAAGCAACTACTTGCTAAGGTTAAAGTTAGGGTTAGGGTAAGGTTTAGAATAATGGTTAGGGTAAGGGTTAAGGCTAGAGTTAGAGCCTGGGTTAGGGTCAGGGTTAAGTTTAGGGTTAGGCTAAGGGTTAAAGTTAGGTTTAGGGTTAGTAGATAGTTAGTTGAAATGTTATTGTTAGTCTGTAGATAGTCTGTAGAGCATCTACAGATGGACTATCAAAATAAAGTGTTACCTCCATCTGGGTATGGAGGTGAGGGTTAGGGCTGCGGGGTAGGAGGTTAGGGTGAGTTGATGGACTTTTAGAAGTCAGGGGAATATTGACTCCAAACAAGACACTGCTGACTCCACACATATCTCAGCCCTCTCTCCCTCCCTTCAAAACGGTCTCCCTGTGTCTCTCTCAGTCCTCTCTCCCTCCCTTCAAAACGGTCTCCCTGTGTCTCTCTCAGTCCTCTCTCCCTCCCTTCAAAACCTTCTCCCTGTGTCTCTCTCAGTCCTCTCTCCCTCCCTTCAAGCCTGTCTCCCTGTCTCTTTCGTTTTGTCTCTCACACACACTTGAGGGAATACTTATTTCTTTATCGACTCTGGGTTTAGGAGTGATGGACTGATATTTTCTCTCTACCTGACTTTTATCCGTCACTAGATAATGTCTGCTCCATTAAGCAGCAAGGAAATCTTCTATTTCACATATCGTGCGTGAATGCGTGTGTGTGTCTGCTTGCATGTGTGCGTGCGTGCATGTGTGTGCCCAGCTGAACAATAGATTATTTAAAGAATGCTTTTACATAGAACGTATATAAGAAGAACGTATGAGACTGTGACCCAACGTTTTACCCAAAAGGCTCAGAGTTTTGTGTTTCCACCTCCACAGCCCGGCTCCAGTGTCTCTGGGCCATGGCCTCAGTGGACCTGCTCTGACTTGGGGGCATGCCAGGCCATTGATACTTTTCAGCTAGCATTTAAATAATAATTTCTAACTGTTAACACAGGTTAATTAACACCTTCAGGCACCTACGGCATCTTCTCACAAAGCAACTGTATTGATGATGCAGAGGTTGTTGATTCTGCTCTTTACAACTCTTTAGTGTCACACTCCTGATGCAAACACAGTTCCCCAAAATAACACTAGAGCTTACATTAGCATAAACACTTGTGACATACTGGTTTGGGCTAAATCAAGGGCTGTCGCGTTGACCGCATTACCGCCACACCGGTAGCCACCAGTCATGACCTCAGTCAAATCCCCTGTGCCCGTTGGTCACGATAATCCCATCCAAAAGTGTGCAAATGAATGGCACTGATGGGTAGACTACAAGACTTGCTAATGGCCTGATACTTAGCGCTCTATTGTCCCTCTAATCACTCTCTAAATGAATAATCTGAATGATGAGGACAAATGGTGATGGTAGTAAGAGGTCCCGTTCTGAAATGGACACAGAAAAGCCCCAGACCCAAAAATCATAAATACTTTTTTTTTTTACCATTCCGAAACGACCTAAAGGACAACCAGACCCGCCCCCATATGGACCCGGTCCGTGAGGGAAGCAGCAGAAGAGCCAATTGTTACTTTATTGAACCGGAGCCATGGAGAAAGGGAGAGAGAGAGAGAGAGCGAGAGAAAAAGACAGAGAGGGAGGGAGAGAGGGAGAGAGAAAGGAGAGAGAGAGAGAGAGAGAGAGAGAGAGAGAGAGAGAGAGAGAGAGAGAGAGAGAGAGAGAGAGAGAGAGAGATGAAAATTGAATTGAGAGAGAGAGAGAGAGAGAGAGAGAGAGAGAGAGAGAGAGAGAGAGAGAGAGAGAGCAAGCAGCTGTAGGCTACTAGAAGGCTGTTTGGTGTGTGTGTGAAGTGTGAATGTGTGAGTAAGACACACAGGCCTGGAGCACCAAATAAATACTGGATTTTGGTGTAGGCTATATTAAATGGATTTATTAGACTTTTTAAAATGTAGATGTTCCAAAGACATGTATGCGTGGAGGCCCGGAGATGCTAAACATGTTTATGTTAATTAATGGTCAATTACTGTGAGACCGGCAGACATTTGCATGAAAATTACCGGCTGGCCAAATGTCATGACAGCCACAGCCCTAGGTAAGTTTCAGGTGGAAATGCCCCAATAATGAGGTTACATAGAGAGGAAGAAGAGGGGGCCATATCACCATGTTCTTAGAACTGAAGTGGTAGAAGCAGGGGTAGATGGTAAGATAAATGATATATCCCAGGGATAGAGGGAAGAGGAGGGAGGGGGGGGGGGTGATGTGAGGTAGGAGAAGAAGAAAGATGAGGAAGGAGAGACACAATGGATGCCTGATGGCATCATACGGGATACTTAATGAGAAAGTATTATGAAAGTAAGGTAAACCTCTCCACCTACCTCCTTCAACATCTGTCTCCCTGTAATCCACCCTGGTTCCATCCCTCTCTCTAGCAATACAAAAACCGATCCTCGGCATACGCATCTCCGATGAGCTGAATTTGTCAAACCACACTGACACCGTGGTAAAGAAGGAACGGCAGCAACTCTTCAACCTCAAGAGGCTGAAGAAATCCGGCCTGTCCCAGAGGGGCATCACAGTGCTCTACAGGAGTACCATCGAGAGCATGCTATTGGACTGCATCACAGCCTGGTACGGCAACTCCACTGCCGCTGACCGCAAGTCTCTACAGAGGGTGGTACGCTCAGCCGAACGCATCATTGGGTGCTCACTGCCTGCCCTCCAGGACACCTACAACACCAGGTGTCGCAGGACCCTGCTGCATCCCCTGTGGATATTGATCAAATCAAATCAAATTTGATTTGTCACATGCGGCGAAAACAACAGGTGTAGACCTTACAGTGAAATGCTTACTTACAAGCCCTTAACCAACAATGCACTTTTAAGAAAGAAAACACACACAAAAAATTACACAAAAAAGACAATGTAAAATAATATGAAATAAAAGTAACAAATAATTAAAGAGCAGCAGTAAAAATAACAAAAGCGAGGCTATATACAGGGGGTACCGGTACTGAATCAATGTGTGGGGGCACCGGTTAGTTGAGGCAATTGAGGTAATATGTACAAGTAGGTAGAGTTATTAAAGTGACTATGCATAGAAAATAATCAGAGAGTAGCAGCAGCGTAAAAGAGGGGGTGTGGGGGGGGGGGGCAATGCAAATAGTCCGGGTAGCTTTTTGATTAGATGTTCAGGAGTCTTATGGCTTGGGGGTAGAAGCTGTTTAGAAGCCTCTTGGACCTAGACTTGATGCTCCGGTACCGCTTGCAGTGCGGTAGATGAGAGAACTGTCAATGACTAGCGTGGCTGAGTCTTTGACAATTTTTAGGGCCTTCCTCTGACACCGCCTGGTATAGAGGTCCTGGATGGCAGGAAGCTTGACCGCAGTGATGTACTGGGCTGTACACACTACCCTCTGTAGTGCCTTGTGGTCGGAGGCCAAGCAGTTGCCATACCAGGCAGTGATTTAACCAGTCAGGATGCTCTCGATGGTGCAGCTGTAGAACCTTTTGAGGATCTGAGGACCCATGCCAAATATTTTCAGTCTCCTTAGGGGGAATAGGTTTTGTTGTACCCTCTTCACGACTATCTTGGTGTGCTTGGAACATGTTAGTTAGTTGGTGATGTGGACACCAAGGAACTTGAAGCTCTCAACCTGCTCCTCTACAGCCCCATCGATGAGAATGGGGGCGTGCTCGGTCCTCTTTTTTTTCCTGTAGTCCACAATCATCTCCTTTGTCTTGATCACGTTGAGGGAGAGGTTGTTGTCCTGGCACCACACGGCCAGGTCTCTGACCTCCTCCTTATAGGCTGTCTCGTCGTTGTTGGTGTCTCGTCGTCGTTGTTGGTGACCTACCACTGTTTTGTCATCTGCAAACTTAATGATGGTGTTGGAGTCGTGCTTGGCCATGCAGTCATGAGTGGACCGGGAGTACAGGAGAGGACTGAACACTTACCCCTGAGGGGTCCCAGTGTCGAGGATCAGGGTGGCAGATGTGTTGTTACCTACCACCTGGGGACGGCCCGTCAGGAAGTCCAGGATCCAGCTGCAGAGGGAGGTGTTTAGTCCCAGGGTCCTTAGCTTAGTGATGAGCTTTGAGGGCACTATGGTGTTGAACGCTGAGCTGTAGTCAATGAATAGCATTCTCAAATAGGTGTTATTTTTATCCAGGTGTGAAAGGGCAGTGTGGAGCGCAATAGAGATTGCATAATCTGTGGATCTGTTGGGGCGGTATGCAAATTGGAGTGTGTCTAGGGTTTCTGGGATAATGGTGTTGATATGAGCCATGACCAGCCTTTCAAAGCACTTCATGGCTACAGACGTGAGTGCTACGGGTCGGTAGTCATTTAGGCAGGTTACCTTAGTGTTCTTGGGCACAGGGACCATGGTGTTCTGCTTGAAACATGTTGGTATTACAGACTCAGTCAGGGAGAGGTTGAAAATGTTAGTGAAGACACTTGCCAGTTGGTCAGTGCATGCTCGGAGTACACGTCCTGGTAATCCGTCTGCGGACTTGTGAATGTTGATCTGTTTAAAGGTCTTACTCACACCTGCTACGGAGAGCATGATCACACAATCTTCCGGAACAGGTGATGCACTCATGCAGTTTTCAGTGTTACTTGCCTCGAAGCGAGCATAGAAGTAATTTAGCTCATCTGGTAGGCTTGTGTCACTGGGCAGCTCACGGCTTTGCTTCCCTTTGTAGTCTGTAATAGTTTGCAAGCCCTGCCACATCCGACGAGCGTCTGAGCCGGTGTAGTACGATTCGATTTTAGTCCTGTATTGACGCTTTGTATGTTTGATAGTTCGTCGGAGGGCATAGCGGGATATCTTATAAGCTTCCGGGTTAGAGTCCCGCTCCTTGAAAGCGGTAGCTCTACCCTTTAGTTCAATGCGGATGTTGACTGTAATCCATGGCTTCTGGTTGGGGTATGTAAGTACAGTCCCTGTGGGGATGACGTCATCGATGCACTTATTGAAGAAGGCAGTGACTGATGTTGTGTACTCCTCAATGCCATCGGAAGAATGCCGGAACATAATCCAGTCTGTGCTAGCAAAACAGTCCTGTAGCTTAGCATATCTTAGTATATCTTAGTATATCTCACTGGTCATCCCCAAAGCCAACACCTCCTTTGGCCGCCATTCCTTCCAGTTCTGTGCTGCCAATGACTG
>NW_028161360.1:227416-292416 GCF_964263955.1 Coregonus lavaretus
GTTCTCCTAGATTAATCAATGGGAGGTGTGTTTTGTGTTTGTATTTGTGTGCGTGTTCAGCCAGGTCGCTCTAGATCCACTTCGATATCCAACGTCCGTCCAGGTACCCAGCACATCGGTAGATGCTTTCAAAACCGTCCACTAGGGGCAACGGTGAGCGCTATTACCATCAAGTAGGGTTTTGCTAGGGCGTTGTGGACAGGGGTGGCGGATGGGCGTAAGCCACGAGATCTGTCTCCGAGGGTAGAGTGTTCAATCCCAATGATAGGCACTTTTTTCTTCTGTTTTAACCCCATCCCAAACCTTAACCCTTAACTTAACCATTCGAAATTAATCCCTAATTGTGGATTTGTTTTGTTTTAACCCTATCCCAAACCTTAACCCTTAACTTAAACATTCAGAATGAATGCCTAAACTTATCCAACCGCGAGGCGCCAGCGACAGCAGCGGAGCAACCCGGGGTGTCCAAAACACCTAGAAATGTGATGTTTGGAGCAACTTCTAAATTTGACGTTCTGAGAAAAATGGACAAAGGTTTGAATCTGAAGTCAAATTGATCAAACAGTGAGATCTTGTTAGTGTGTGTGTGTGTGTTCATGTGTGCGTGTGTGCGTGCGTGTGTTAGCTAAATATGGTTGTGAGTTAGCCACGGTTGTGGTGGTAGCTAATCAATGGCTAATGAGAGTTAGCGGGGAGCTTGGATTGGCTAGTTGGCATTAGACGGCATGCTAGCAGGCATTTGGCAATTACAGTAATGACATAAATTGGCATAAATGTCCCCCAGGTCAAAAAGAGAGGAGGAGAAATCTAACAATGATTATGATTGGGACTCTAATTAGAGTATAAACTCCACTGAGGTGCTATACACATAACAACCCTTTTACTGACAAAGCGCTTCCGATGAGGACTCTGATTATGTTGTGTGTGAGCTTGTATGCGGGTGTGTGAGATAGAGAGTGAGAGGTAGAAAAAGAGAGAGAGGGAGAAAGAAAGGAAAACGAGAAAGAGAAGGAGAGGGAGAGGGAGAGGGAGAGGGAGAGGGAGAGGGAGAGGGAGAGGGAGAGGGAGAGGGAGAGGGAGAGGGAGAGGGAGAGGGAGAGGGAGAGGGAGAGGGAGAGGGAGAGGGAGATAGAAAGGGAGAGGGAGAGGGAGATAGAGAGGATGAAAAAGAGGGAGAGGGAGAGGGAGATGGAAATAGAGAGGGAGATAGAGAGGGAGAGGGAGATAGAAAGGGAGAGGGAGAGGGAGAGGGAGAGGGAGAGGGAGAGGGAGAGGGAGAGGGAGAGGGAGAGGGAGAGGGAGAGGGAGAGGGAGATAGAAAGGGAGAGTGAGATAGAGAGGGAGATAGAAAGGGAGAGGGAGAGGGAGAGGGAGATAGAGAGGGAGAGGGAGAGGGAGAGGGAGAGGGAGAGGGAGAGGGAGAGGGAGAGGGAGAGGGAGAGGGAGAGGGAGAGGAGAGGGAGAGGGAGAGGGAGAGGGAGAGGCTGAAAAAGTGGGAGAGGGAGATAGAGAGATAGAGGGAGATAGAAAGGGAGAGGGATATAGAGAGGGAGATAGAAAGGGAGAGTGAGATAGAGAGGGAGATAGAGATGGAGAGGGAGCTAGAGAGGGAGAGAGAATGAGAGGGAGGTAGAGAGGGAGGTAAAGAGGTAGAGGGAGATAGAGAGGGAGACAGTGAAATAGAGGGAGAGGGAGATGGAGATGGAGAGGGAGAGGGAGAGGGAGATGGAGATAGAGAGGGAGATATAAAGAGAGGGGGAGATAGAGAGGGAGATAGAGAGGGAGAGGGAGAAAGAGAGGGAGAAGTAGAGGGAGAGGGAGTAAGAGAGGGAGATACAAAGGGAGATGGAGAAAGAGAGGGAGAGGGAGAGGGAGAGGGAGAGGGAGAGGGAGAGGGAGAGGGAGAGGGAGAGGGAGAGGGAGAGGGAGAGGGAGAGGGAGAGGGAGATAGAAAGGGAGAGTGAGATAGAGAGGGAGATAGAAAGGGAGAGGGAGAGGGAGAGGGAGAGGGAGAGGGAGAGGGAGAGGGAGAGGGAGAGGGAGAGGGAGAGGGAGAGGGAGAGGGAGAGGGAGAGGGAGAGGGAGAGGGAGAGGGAGAGGGAGAGGGAGAGGGAGAGGGAGAGGGAGAGGGAGATAGAGAGGGAGATAGAAAGGGAGAGGGAGATAGAGAGGGAGAGGGAGAGGGAGAGGGAGAGGGAGAGGGAGAGGGAGAGGGAGAGGGAGAGGGAGAGGGAGAGGGAGAGGGAGAGGGAGAGGGAGATAGAAAGGGAGAGGGAGAGGGAGATAGAGAGGGAGAGGGAGAGGGAGAGGGAGAGGGAGAGGGAGAGGGAGAGGGAGAGGGAGAGGGAGAGGGAGAGGGATATAGAGAGGCTGAAAAAGCAGGAGAGGGAGATAGAGATGGAGAGGGAGATAGAAAGGGAGAGGGATATAGAGAGGAAGAGGGAGATATAGAGGGAGATAGAAAGGGAGAGTGAGATAGAGAGGGAGATAGAGATGGAGAGGGAGCTAGAGAGGGACATAGAGATGGAGAGGGAGATAGAGAGGGGGAAGGATATAGAGAGGAAGACGGAGAGGGAGAGGGAGATAGAGATGGAGATAGAGATGGAGAGGGAGATAGAGAGGTAGCAGGAAATTTAAATAGAGAGGTAGAGGGAGGAACTCAAAATCCACTTTTATTCTCGCTTTCACAAATCCTTGAAAAACACATCTTACATCCTGCCCATATCCCGTTTCTATCGTATGTTTCCCACTCAGAAAAATTGACATCTTAGCTTGTCCCAAAATATAATTTAACAGTTGAAATTTTATTTTCTGTTGCTTACTATATTGAAACACCTAAGAACATTTACATATTACATTTTAGTCATTTAGCAGACGCTCTTATCCAAAGCGACTTACAGTTAGTGAGTGCATACATTATTTTAATTTTTTTTGCATACTGGCCCCCCGTAGGAATCGAACCCACAACCCTGGCGTTGCAAATGCCATGCTCTACCAACTGAGCTACATCCCTGCCGGCCATTCCCTCCCCTACCCTGGACGAATTGTGCGCCGCCCTATGGGTCTCCCGGTCACGGCCGGCTACGACAGTTCCTGGATTCGAACCAAGATCTCTAGTGGCACAGCTAGCACTGCAATGCAGTGCCTTAGACCACTGTGCCACTCGGGAGAATAAATAAAAACAGTGTTATTGAAAATCTCCCCTACAGCTTTAAACAAATACTCCAGCATTTCCAAGAGAGGTTTTATCCTCTCACACTCCATAAAACAGTGAATTTTTTTCTCTTATATTACAAAAAGGACATCCATCTCCAACATCTGAGTTAATAACAAACGTGGGCAATGATGCCATGCAAAACCCTCCATTGCATATCCCCAGTACCCTTTTGTAACGGAGGCTTGTACAGTGCTCTCCATGCTGGCTTTACCTTGGCATCAATGCCCACTTTTACCCCCATGGAGTGTATTTTCTATTGTTCAATGTATCTTTATTCAACACCTTGACATTCCCCCTATATAAGTCTTTCCCATTCACCTCATCCAAACCCACCTCTTCCAACCCTCTCAAAACCAGTAATAACGCCTTTCTTTCTGACTCGGGGATATTGGGTGTAATCCCTAGTCTTGGAAATGAGACATTTTCATCTTGTACCTTCTTCTTGTGACTATTCAGCATTCCCCACTCTTCTGCTGACAGCCTTCCTGCAGCTTCCCAGCAGTCGTCTGGACACCTTCATTATGCTCCACACCCTAAGAAGGCCTCTGTAAAACGGAGGTACTCCCTCCCTAGAAATCTGCCTACTATCAAACTAAAATAAAGCCTTCTTTAAACCTAATCCCCCAACCTGCTGTAATACAAGACCTGCCACCCCCCTCCAAACCACATTTTCCGGTCCATCAAGCAACCTTTGAATAAACTGAAACCGGAAAGCAGCAGCCCTACTAGCAAGATGTACAAGACCTTGTCACCCATCCTCTTTCGACAAATACAAAACACTTATATTTATCCCAAAATAAATCTACAATAATCGCCTGTATCTTAGCCAGAAGGCCAGATGGTGGCTCTAAAACTGACAACCGATGCCACAGTGCAGAGGCAATCACATTGTTAACTATAATAGTATATGACATAAGAGATAACAACCAACGCCATCTCCTCATCCTCCCTTCCACCATTTCAACCACCCCAATCCAATTTTTTTTTACATTGTCCCCTCATCTCCTAGGTGCACTCCAAGATACTTAAAACCTCCCTCATACCATTCCAGCCCCCCTGGCAAAGCCATGATCCCTCCAGACCATTCTCCAATCTGTAAAGCACAACTTTTTTCCAAATTTACCTTTGCAGAGGATATTCCCCTAAAACGATCAACCATTAGACTCAAACTATCCACCTCCGCTTGATTTTTCACTAAAACAACTACATCATCAGCATAGGCTGAGAGACAAATAGGAGGAATATCCTCTGACTTCTAATGCTATTTAGTAGTGGCTCTATAGCAATGGTATATAACATTCCCGACAAAGAACATCCCTGCCTAATACCTCTACACACTTTAAAAGGAGCACTCAAGCCACCGTTAACTTTCAATACACTTTCAATGTCACCATATATCACCTTTATCATGGCAATAAAACCAGAGCTGAAACCAAACGCCTCAAAAGTGTGCCATAAGTATTGATGTTCAACTCGGTCAAATGACTTTTCCTGATCAATTGAAATTAGACCAGCATCCAACCCAATAGCCCTAAAGACGTCCAAAAACTCCAGAATCAGAGAAATGTTATCCCCTATCTGCCTGCTAGGAACACAGTAGGACTGGTCTGTATGTATGATTTGCCCCATCTCCCCCCTCAGACTGATGGACAAAGCCTTTGACAGGATCTTATAATCAGTGCACAATAAAGCCACCGGCCTCCAGTTCTTCACCTCCCTAGGGTCACCCTTTTTGGGCAGTAGGGTGAGGACAGCCCTTCTGCAGCTTATTGGTAGTAACCCTCCAGTTAAACTATCATTAACTACTGCTAGCCAATCCTCTCCCAACATAGCCCAAAAATACTTTAAAAAGTCAACGGGAAGCCCATCGATGCCTGGTGCCCTTCCATTTTCCATGCCTTTTAATGCAGTGTATAGCTCCTGCAAAGACAATGGTTGCTCTAGCTCAACCTGAGCTTCTGCAGCCACCTGTGGGAGCCCATCAAGGAACTGCTATGTCACTGTTTTATCCTCATTGCACTCACACTTGTAGAGCTCAGCATAGAACTCTACTGCCCTCTTTCTAATTTCACTAGGGCTAGTGAGCTCCTGTCCAACAGCTTATTTGATACAATGAATAATTATTCTTTGTCCATTATTTTTCTCTAAACCAAATACATATTTGGATGAGGCATCCATTTCAGAGATTCCCTGAAACTTACTTCTCACCAATGCCCCCTGTGCTCTGATACCCAGCAGGTCTGCCAATTCAGCTTTTTTCCTCTTGAGGGCCTGAGTATGGCCTCGAACTCCTGTGGTCTCAACCAACGTCATGAGTTCCACTATTTCAGTCTCTAGGGCTTTCATTGACATGGTGATATCCTTGGTGACATTCCTCGTGTATTGATTACAGAATTGTTGAATCTGGATTTTCCCTATATCCCACCACTGTTGAAGGGATACACAACTGGCCTTTTGAGACCTCCACCTCTCCCAGAAAAAAACAAAAACAGCTGCTTCCTTTTCCATTATTTCAATCTCCTCTTGACCTCCAATTTCCAATTTTCCAGCACCACCTCAGCGACGGCAGTCGCAATTTCACTGACTGTTTCCCCTCCTTCTTTGTTCTGATCTACCACAATTGCCCCTGTATCCACACTGCCTTCCTCTCCTACTTTTCCAACCACATCTGCCCACCTTCTCCCTTCCCCTGCACCTTTAGCATGTTCATCCCTTCGCGGTGGTGCATTAGCTGCACCAGCACTAGAGCTGCTACCAGACTCTGTGCGCTCATTCTCGGGACAATTACGTACCAAATGCCCCTCTCTTCCACAGCCAAAGCATTTCATTGATTCAGTAGAAGCGTAGAAGACATAATCAAATCCATCAATCTTAAAACTGAATGCTAAAATCAGTTAATCAATGTCCTTTTTTGAAATCATATGCACTTGTCTCCTATGAGACACGACATGTTTCAGCAAAGGAGATTTGCATCCAAAAATAACCTTCTTTATTGTAGATACAATTTGACCATGACGAGATAACTCTCGCTCCAACACTTCATCTCTAACAAATGGTGGCACGTTAGAAAATATAACTTTCTTCGCCGGATTCATAACTGGAAATACCGGTGTCAGTGTCTCCCACAACACAACACCACTCTCAACTATGGTATTCACCTTTTCAATGGAATCTAAGAATATCACTACAGCACTATTCATCCTTGAGGCTGATTTGATGCTGTCATACCCAATGATAGCACCCACTGCAAAGCTACATTCTTCCACTAAACAACCGGCCACAGCAAGAATCTTTACTCCACTCAACTAAGTTTTTCAAACTCCAAACTTCCGCGAATGGCCATTGCAACCAGCCCCACCCGCTGGTTGTGCTGTCGCGATAAAACAACTTCAACGATCCCACCACCCCTATACGTGCTTAGTGATAGTTAGACAAGATAACTTTAAAACAACTAAACTAATCAATATATATTAAAAACCAAAACCCAATAGAGTGAAAATAATTCCAGTCGCTCTCACAATCACTCCTGCTTCACGACTCACTCCCAGCATGCAATCCAACGAGAGACAGAGAGAGAGAGAAAGAGAGAGAGAGAGAGAGAGAGAAAGAGAGAGATAAAGAGAGAGAGATAGAGAGGAAGATAGAGAGGGAGATAGAGAAAGAGAGGGAGAGGGAGAGGGAGAGGGAGAGGGAGAGGGAGAGGGAGAGGGAGAGGGAGAGGGAGAGGGAGAGGGAGAGGGAGAGGGAGAGGGAGAGGGAGAAAGAGAGGGAGGGAGATGGAGAAAGATAGGGAGAGGGAGAGGGAGAGGGAGAGGGAGAGGGAGAGGGAGAGGGAGAGGGAGAGGGAGAGGGAGAGGGAGAGGGAGAGGGAGAGGGAAGTTTATATTAATCATAAATATTCATAGTTTATATTTCCGCCGAGTGTATCTGTGTGTTTCTAGCTCTATATTTCCATTTTGCTTTAATATATCCTAATGTTGTTTGTTTCTGTATGCAGGGCAGACAATCGACTACTTGTATTCCACATTTCTGCAATATCAGAGCTTCCAATATTAGGTTACGTAACTCTGCACTGTTTGAGTTAAGGGGTGTGTCACAATATCTATCAATTTAACCACTTTTGCTGTAAAAACATTTTTGCACAATCATCCATGTCATACACTGAGTATACAAAACATTAAGAACTCTTTCCATGGCAAAGACTGACCAGGTGAATCCAGGTCAAATCTTTGATCCCTTATTGATGTCACTTATAGATGAAGGGGATGAGACAGGTTAAAGAAGGATTTTTATGATTTCTTTGACAGAATTCATACATGGATTGTGTATGTGTGCCATTCAGAGGGTCAATGGGCAAGACAAAAGATTGACTTACCTTTGAACGGGGTATGGTAGTATGTGTCAGGCATATCGGTTTGTGTCAATGCTTCTGGGTTAGAGGGATAGGGAGTGAGGGTAGAGGGATAGGGAGTGATGGTAGAGGGATAGGGAGATAGGGAAGAGGGATAGGGAGTGAGGGTAGAGAGATATCGAGTGAGGGTAAAGGGATAGGGAGTGAGGATAGAGGGATATGGAGTGAGGATAGAGGGATAGGGAGTGAGGGTACAGGGATAGGGAGTGATGGTAGAGGGATAGGGAGTGAGGGAAGAGGGATAGGGAGTGAGGGTAGAGTGATAGGGAGTGAGGGTACAGGGATAGGGAGTGAGGGTAGAGGGATAGGGAGTGAGCGAAGAGGGATAGGGAGTGAGGGTAGAGGGATAGGGAGTGAGGGTAGAGGGATGGGGAGTGAGGGTAGCGGGATAGGGAGTGAGGTAGAGGGATAGGGAGTGAGGGTAGAGGGATAGGGAGTGAGGGTAGAGGGATAGGGAGTGAGGGTAGAGGGATAGGGAGTGAGGATAGAGGGATAGGGAGTGAGGGTAGAGGGATAGGGAGTGAGGGTAAAGGGATGGGGAGTGAGGGTAGAGGGATGGGGAGTGAGGGTAGAGGGATAGGGAGTGAGGGTAGAGGGATAGGGAGTGAGCGAAGAGGGATAGGGAGTGAGGGTAGAGGGATAGGGAGTGAGCGAAGAGGGATAGGGAGTGAGGGTAGAGGGATAGGGAGTGAGGGTAGAGGGATGGGGAGTGAGGGTAGCGGGATAGGGAGTGAGGTAGAGGGATAGGGAGTGAGGGTAGAGGGATAGGGAGTGAGGGTAGAGGGATAGGGAGTGAGGGTAGAGGGATAGGGAGTGAGGATAGAGGGATAGGGAGTGAGGGTAGAGGGATAGGGAGTGAGGGTAAAGGGATGGGGAGTGAGGGTAGAGGGATGGGGAGTGAGGGTAGAGGGATAGGGAGTGAGGGTAGAGGGATAGGGAGATAGGGAAGAGGGATAGGGAGTGAGGGTAAAGGGATGGGGAGTGAGGGTAGAGGGATAGGGAGTGAGGGTAGAGGGGTAGGGAGTGAGGGTAGAGGGATAGGGAGTGAGGGTAGAGGGATAGGGAGTGAGGGTAGAGGGATATGGAGTGAGGGTAGAGGGATAGGGAGTGAGGGTAGAGGGATATGGAGTGAGGGTAGAGGGATAGGGAGTGAGGGTAGAGGGATAAGGAGTGAGGGAACAGGGATAGGGAGTGAGGGTAGAGGGATAGGGAGTGAGGGTAGAGGGATAGGGGATAGGGTAGAGGGATGGGGAGTGAGGGTTGAGGGATAGGGAGTGAGGATAGAGGGATAGGGAGTGAGGGTAGAGGGATAGGGAGTGAGGGTAGAGGGATAGGGAGTGAGGATAGAGGGATAGGGAGTGAGGTAGAGGGATAGGGAGTGAGGATAGAGGGATAGGGAGTGAGGGTAGCGGGATAGGGAGTGAGGGTAGAGGGATAGGGAGTGAGGGTAGCGGGATAGGGAGTGAGGGTAGAGGGATAGGGAGTGAGGGTAGAGGGATAGGGAGTGAGGGTAGAGGGATAGGGAGTGAGGGTAGAGGGATAGGGAGTGAGGATAGAGGGATGGGGAGTGAGGGTAGAGGGATAGGGAGTGAGGGTAGAGGGATAGGGAGTGAGGATAGAGGGATAGGGAGTGAGGGTAGAGGGATAGGGAGTGAGGGTAGAGGGATAGGGAGTGAGGGTAGAGGGATAGGGAGTGAGGGTAGAGGGATAGGGAGTGAGGGTAGAGGGATAGGGAGTGAGGATAGAGGGATGGGGAGTGAGGGTAGAGGGATAGGGAGTGAGGGTAGAGGGATAGGGAGTGAGGATAGAGGGATAGGGAGTGAGGGTAGAGGGATAGGGAGTGAGGGTAGAGGGATAGGGAGTGAGGGTAGAGGGATAGGGAGTGAGGGTAGAGGGATAGGGAGTGAGGTAGAGGGATAGGGAGTGAGGGTAGAGGGATAGGGAGTGAGGGTAGAGGGATAGGGAGTGAGGTAGAGGGATGGGGAGTGAGGATAGAGGGATAGGGAGTGAGGGTAGAGGGATAGGGAGTGAGGGTAGAGGGATAGGGAGTGAGGGTAGAGGGATGGGGAGTGAGGGTAGAGGGATAGGGAGTGAGGGTAGAGGGATAGGGAGTGAGGGTAGAGGGATAGGGAGTGAGGGTAGAGGGATAGGGAGTGAGGGTAGAGGGATAGGGAGCAACATGCAGCCCATGCCTCACCTCTCTGTCTGAAACTGTGTTTGTAATGACGCCT
This sequence comes from Coregonus lavaretus, assembly GCF_964263955.1. Taxonomy (NCBI): domain Eukaryota; kingdom Metazoa; phylum Chordata; class Actinopteri; order Salmoniformes; family Salmonidae; genus Coregonus; species Coregonus lavaretus. Next base: position 237,276 of record NW_028161360.1, read on the forward strand.
GTGAAGTGGAACTTTTAGAACGTGACATCGTGTCAGCAAGAGAGAGAGACGGAAAGAGAGAGAGGCAAAGAAAGAGAGAGATAAAGGTAAAATAAGAGAGAGTGAGATGGAATAAGAGAGAGGTAGAGGTGGAATAAGAGAGAGGTAGAGGTGGAATAAGAGAGAGGTAGAGGTGGAATAAGAGAGAGGTAGAGGTGGAATAAGAGAGAGGTAGAGGTGGAATAAGAGAGAGATAGACAGTGAGTGTTGCAACCAAGGACAACTTCAGCACTCTGTGGTCCCGTTCTGTGAGCTTGTGTGGCCAACCACTTCGCGGCTGAGCTGTTGTTGCTCCTAGTCATTTCCACATTTTAACAATATCAGAGCATGCAATATTGGGTTACATGAGTTTATGTGGCCCACCCCCCTCCGGCGAGGTATTATTCAGCACATTTTGAGTTTAGGGGGTGTTTTCCTTAGAGCAGATTACAATAACCACAACATCCAAAAAGATGTTACTGTATGTTTCTCAGGCAAGTTTACATTCATCATAAATATTAATAGTTCATATTTCCACCGAGTGTATCTGTGTGTTTATAGCTCTATATTTCAATTTTGTTTTAATATATCCTAATGTTGTTTGATTCTGTATGCAGGGCAGACAATCGACTACTTGTATTCCACATTTCTGCAATATCAGAGCTTCCAATATTAGGTTACGTAACTCTGCACTGTTTGAGTTAAGGGTGTGTCACAATATCTATCAATTTAACCACTTTTGCTGTAAAAACATTTTTGCACAATCATCCATTTCATACACTGAGTATACAAAACATTAAGAACTCTTTCCATGGCATAGACTGACCAGGTGAATCCAGGTCAAATCTTTGATCCCTTATTGATGTCACTTGTTAAATCCACTTCAATCAGTGTAGATGAAGGGGAGGAGACAGGTTAAAGAAGGATTTTTATGCTTTTTTTTGACAGAATTCATACATGGATTGTGTATATGTGCCATTCAGAGGGTCAATGGGCAAGACAAAAGATTGACTTACCTTTGAACGGGGTATGGTAGTATGTGTCAGGCATATCGGTTTGTGTCAATGCTTCTGGGTTAGAGGGATAGGGAGTGAGGGTAGAGGGATAGGGAGTGATGGTAGAGGGATAGGGAGATAGGGAAGAGGGATAGGGAGTGAGGGTAGAGAGATATCGAGTGAGGGTAAAGGGATAGGGAGTGAGGATAGAGGGATATGGAGTGAGGATAGAGGGATAGGGAGTGAGGGTACAGGGATAGGGAGTGATGGTAGAGGGATAGGGAGTGAGGGAAGAGGGATAGGGAGTGAGGGTAGAGTGATAGGGAGTGAGGGTACAGGGATAGGGAGTGAGGGTAGAGGGATAGGGAGTGAGCGAAGAGGGATAGGGAGTGAGGGTAGAGGGATAGGGAGTGAGGGTAGAGGGATGGGGAGTGAGGGTAGCGGGATAGGGAGTGAGGTAGAGGGATAGGGAGTGAGGGTAGAGGGATAGGGAGTGAGGGTAGAGGGATAGGGAGTGAGGGTAGAGGGATAGGGAGTGAGGATAGAGGGATAGGGAGTGAGGGTAGAGGGATAGGGAGTGAGGGTAAAGGGATGGGGAGTGAGGGTAGAGGGATGGGGAGTGAGGGTAGAGGGATAGGGAGTGAGGGTAGAGGGATAGGGAGTGAGCGAAGAGGGATAGGGAGTGAGGGTAGAGGGATAGGGAGTGAGCGAAGAGGGATAGGGAGTGAGGGTAGAGGGATAGGGAGTGAGGGTAGAGGGATGGGGAGTGAGGGTAGCGGGATAGGGAGTGAGGTAGAGGGATAGGGAGTGAGGGTAGAGGGATAGGGAGTGAGGGTAGAGGGATAGGGAGTGAGGGTAGAGGGATAGGGAGTGAGGATAGAGGGATAGGGAGTGAGGGTAGAGGGATAGGGAGTGAGGGTAAAGGGATGGGGAGTGAGGGTAGAGGGATGGGGAGTGAGGGTAGAGGGATAGGGAGTGAGGGTAGAGGGATAGGGAGATAGGGAAGAGGGATAGGGAGTGAGGGTAAAGGGATGGGGAGTGAGGGTAGAGGGATAGGGAGTGAGGGTAGAGGGGTAGGGAGTGAGGGTAGAGGGATAGGGAGTGAGGGTAGAGGGATAGGGAGTGAGGGTAGAGGGATATGGAGTGAGGGTAGAGGGATAGGGAGTGAGGGTAGAGGGATATGGAGTGAGGGTAGAGGGATAGGGAGTGAGGGTAGAGGGATAAGGAGTGAGGGAACAGGGATAGGGAGTGAGGGTAGAGGGATAGGGAGTGAGGGTAGAGGGATAGGGGATAGGGTAGAGGGATGGGGAGTGAGGGTTGAGGGATAGGGAGTGAGGATAGAGGGATAGGGAGTGAGGGTAGAGGGATAGGGAGTGAGGGTAGAGGGATAGGGAGTGAGGATAGAGGGATAGGGAGTGAGGTAGAGGGATAGGGAGTGAGGATAGAGGGATAGGGAGTGAGGGTAGCGGGATAGGGAGTGAGGGTAGAGGGATAGGGAGTGAGGGTAGCGGGATAGGGAGTGAGGGTAGAGGGATAGGGAGTGAGGGTAGAGGGATAGGGAGTGAGGGTAGAGGGATAGGGAGTGAGGGTAGAGGGATAGGGAGTGAGGATAGAGGGATGGGGAGTGAGGGTAGAGGGATAGGGAGTGAGGGTAGAGGGATAGGGAGTGAGGATAGAGGGATAGGGAGTGAGGGTAGAGGGATAGGGAGTGAGGGTAGAGGGATAGGGAGTGAGGGTAGAGGGATAGGGAGTGAGGGTAGAGGGATAGGGAGTGAGGGTAGAGGGATAGGGAGTGAGGATAGAGGGATGGGGAGTGAGGGTAGAGGGATAGGGAGTGAGGGTAGAGGGATAGGGAGTGAGGATAGAGGGATAGGGAGTGAGGGTAGAGGGATAGGGAGTGAGGGTAGAGGGATAGGGAGTGAGGGTAGAGGGATAGGGAGTGAGGGTAGAGGGATAGGGAGTGAGGTAGAGGGATAGGGAGTGAGGGTAGAGGGATAGGGAGTGAGGGTAGAGGGATAGGGAGTGAGGTAGAGGGATGGGGAGTGAGGATAGAGGGATAGGGAGTGAGGGTAGAGGGATAGGGAGTGAGGGTAGAGGGATAGGGAGTGAGGGTAGAGGGATGGGGAGTGAGGGTAGAGGGATAGGGAGTGAGGGTAGAGGGATAGGGAGTGAGGGTAGAGGGATAGGGAGTGAGGGTAGAGGGATAGGGAGTGAGGGTAGAGGGATAGGGAGCAACATGCAGCCCATGCCTCACCTCTCTGTCTGAAACTGTGTTTGTAATGACGCCTGTGAAGTGGAACTTTTAGAACGTGACATCGTGTCAGCAAGAGAGAGAGACGGAAAGAGAGAGAGGCAAAGAAAGAGAGAGATAAAGGTAAAATAAGAGAGAGTGAGATGGAATAAGAGAGAGGTAGAGGTGGAATAAGAGAGAGGTAGAGGTGGAATAAGAGAGAGGTAGAGGTGGAATAAGAGAGAGGTAGAGGTGGAATAAGAGAGAGGTAGAGGTGGAATAAGAGAGAGATAGACAGTGAGTGTTGCAACCAAGGACAACTTCAGCACTCTGTGGTCCCGTTCTGTGAGCTTGTGTGGCCAACCACTTCGCGGCTGAGCTGTTGTTGCTCCTAGTCATTTCCACATTTTAACAATATCAGAGCATGCAATATTGGGTTACATGAGTTTATGTGGCCCACCCCCCTCCGGCGAGGTATTATTCAGCACATTTTGAGTTTAGGGGGTGTTTTCCTTAGAGCAGATTACAATAACCACAACATCCAAAAAGATGTTACTGTATGTTTCTCAGGCAAGTTTACATTCATCATAAATATTAATAGTTCATATTTCCACCGAGTGTATCTGTGTGTTTATAGCTCTATATTTCAATTTTGTTTTAATATATCCTAATGTTGTTTGATTCTGTATGCAGGGCAGACAATCGACTACTTGTATTCCACATTTCTGCAATATCAGAGCTTCCAATATTAGGTTACGTAACTCTGCACTGTTTGAGTTAAGGGTGTGTCACAATATCTATCAATTTAACCACTTTTGCTGTAAAAACATTTTTGCACAATCATCCATTTCATACACTGAGTATACAAAACATTAAGAACTCTTTCCATGGCATAGACTGACCAGGTGAATCCAGGTCAAATCTTTGATCCCTTATTGATGTCACTTGTTAAATCCACTTCAATCAGTGTAGATGAAGGGGAGGAGACAGGTTAAAGAAGGATTTTTATGCTTTTTTTTGACAGAATTCATACATGGATTGTGTATATGTGCCATTCAGAGGGTCAATGGGCAAGACAAAAGATTGACTTGCCTTTGAACGGGGTATGGTAGTATGTGTCAGGCGTATCGGTTTGTGTCAATGCTTCTGGGTTTTTCACGCTCAACAGTTTCCCGTGTGTATCAAGAATCGTCCACCACCCAAAGAAGCATTGGAGTCAACATGTACCTGTGGAACGCTTTCGACACTTTGTGTACTAAAAGAAAAAGAGGCAGAAGCCCTACAGTGTCATATTCCGTTAATTTTAACCATGGATACCGTCTGACAGTTTTAAATTAAAGTGAAAAAGCAGCTTCTCTAAAAACATTCAAAATGATTCCCTTCTAATGAAAGAGCATTTGGTAGCACCATAACAGTGGGAGCAAATAAACAGTATCCATTCCTTCGGAAAGATTGACTACACATTATAAATTCACCAAGAGGAATGGACACCAACTTAGTGGATTTGAATGAAGCGTATACATACAGTGGGGAAAAAAAGTATTTAGTCAGCCACCAATTGTGCAAGTTCTCCCACTTAAAAAGATGAGAGAGGCCTGTAATTTTCATCATAGGTACACGTCAACTATGATAGACAAATTGAGAAAAAAAACTCCTGAAAATCACATTGTAGGATTTTTTATGAATTTATTTGCAAATTATGGTGGAAAATAAGTATTTGGTCACCTACAAACAAGCAAGATTTCTGGCTCTCACAGACCTGTTACTTCTTCTTTAAGAGGCTCCTCTGTCCTCCACTCATTACCTGTATTAATGGCACCTGTTTGAACTTGTTATCAGTATAAAAGACACCTGTCCACAACCTCAAACAGTCACACTCCAAACTCCACTATGGCCAATACCAAAGAGCTGTCAAAGGACACCAGAAACAAAATTGTAGACCTGCACCAGGCTGGGAAGACTGAATCTGCAATAGGTAAGCAGCTTGGTTTGAAGAAATCAACTGTGGGAGCAATTATTAGGAAATGGAAGACATACAAGACCATTGATAATCTCCCTCGATCTGGGGCTCCACGCAAGATCTCACCCCGTGGGGTCAAAATGATCAAATGAACAGTGAGCAAAAATCCCAGAACCACACGGGGGGACCTAGTGAATGACCTGCAGAGAGCTGGGACCAAAGTAACAAAGCCTACCATCAGTAACACACTACGCCGCCAGGAACTCAAATCCTGCAATGCCAGACGTGTCCCCCTGCTTAAGCCAGTACATGTCCAGGCCCGTCTGAAGTTTGCTAAAGTGCATTTGGATGATCCAGAAGAGGATTGGGAGAATGTCATATGGTCAGATGAAACCAAAATAGAACTTTTTGGTAAAAACTCAACTCGTCGTGTTTGGAGGACAAAGAATGCTGAGTTGCATCCAAAGAACACCATACCTACTGTGAAGCATGGGGGTGGAAACATCATGCTTTGGGGCTGTTTTTCTGCAAAGGGACCAGGACGACTGATCATGTAAAGGAAAGAATGAATGGGGCCATGTATCGTGAGATTTTGAGTGAAAACCTCCTTCCATCAGCAAGGGCATTGAAGATGAAACGTGGCTGGGTCTTTCAGCATGACAATGATCCCAAACACACCGCCCGGGCAATGAAGGAGTGGCTTCGTAAGAAGCATTTCAAGGTCCTGTAATGGCCTAGCCAGTCTCCAGATCTCAACCCCATAGAAAATCTTTGGAGGGAGTTGAAAGTCCATGTTGCCCAGAGACAGCCCCAAAACATCACTGCTCTAGAGGAGATCTGCATGGAGGAATGGGCCAAAATACCAGCAACAGTGTGTGAAAACCTTGTGAAGACTTACAGAAATGTTTGACCTGTGTCATTGCCAACAAAGGGTATATAACAAAGTATTGAGAAACTTTTGTTATTGACCAAATACTTATTTTCCACCATAATTTGCAAATAAATTCATTAAAAATCCTACAATGTGATTTTCTGGATTTTTTTTCTCATTTTGTCTGTCATAGTTGACGTGTACCTATGATGAAAATTACAGGCCTCTCTCATCTTTTGAAGTGGGAGAACTTGCACAATTGGTGGCTGACTAAATACTTAATTTCCCCACTGTATTTCTCTAAAACTATTACGTCCATTAAGATCCATGAGAGGAAGTCAGAGAGTGGAGATGGTGAGGATAGAGGGATATGGAGTGAGGATAGAGGGATAGGGAGTGAGGGTACAGGTATAGGGAGTGAGGGTAGAGGGATATGGAGTGAGGGTAGAGGGATAGGGAGTGAGTTTAGAGGGATATGGAGTGAGGGTAGAGGGATAGGGAGTGAGGGAAGAGGGATAGGGAGTGAGGGTAGAGTGATATGGAGTGAGGTTAGAGGGATAGGGAGTGAGGGTAGAGGGATAGGTAGTGAAGATACAGGGATAGGGAGTGAGGATAGAGGGATAGGGAGTGAGGGTAGAGGGATAGGGAGTGAGGGTAGAGGGATATGGAGTGAGGTTAGAGGGATAGGGAGTGAGGGTAGAGGGATAGGGAGTGAGGGTAGAGGGATAGGGAGTGAGGGTAGAGGGATAGGGAGTGAGGATAGAGGGATGGGGAGTGAGGGTAGAGGGATAGGGAGTGAGGGTAGAGGGATAGGGAGTGAGGATAGAGGGATAGGGAGTGAGGGTAGAGGGATAGGGAGTGAGGGTAGAGGGATAGGGAGTGAGGGTAGAGGGATAGGGAGTGAGGGTAGAGGGATAGGGAGTGAGGTAGAGGGATAGGGAGTGAGGGTAGAGGGATAGGGAGTGAGGGTAGAGGGATAGGGAGTGAGGTAGAGGGATGGGGAGTGAGGATAGAGGGATAGGGAGTGAGGGTAGAGGGATAGGGAGTGAGGGTAGAGGGATAGGGAGTGAGGGTAGAGGGATGGGGAGTGAGGGTAGAGGGATAGGGAGTGAGGGTAGAGGGATAGGGAGTGAGGGTAGAGGGATAGGGAGTGAGGATAGAGGGATGGGGAGTGAGGGTAGAGGGATAGGGAGTGAGGGTAGAGGGATAGGGAGTGAGGATAGAGGGATAGGGAGTGAGGGTAGAGGGATAGGGAGTGAGGGTAGAGGGATAGGGAGTGAGGGTAGAGGGATAGGGAGTGAGGGTAGAGGGATAGGGAGTGAGGTAGAGGGATAGGGAGTGAGGGTAGAGGGATAGGGAGTGAGGGTAGAGGGATAGGGAGTGAGGTAGAGGGATGGGGAGTGAGGATAGAGGGATAGGGAGTGAGGGTAGAGGGATAGGGAGTGAGGGTAGAGGGATAGGGAGTGAGGGTAGAGGGATGGGGAGTGAGGGTAGAGGGATAGGGAGTGAGGGTAGAGGGATAGGGAGTGAGGGTAGAGGGATAGGGAGTGAGGGTAGAGGGATAGGGAGTGAGGGTAGAGGGATAGGGAGCAACATGCAGCCCATGCCTCACCTCTCTGTCTGAAACTGTGTTTGTAATGACGCCTGTGAAGTGGAACTTTTAGAACGTGACATCGTGTCAGCAAGAGAGAGAGACGGAAAGAGAGAGAGGCAAAGAAAGAGAGAGATAAAGGTAAAATAAGAGAGAGTGAGATGGAATAAGAGAGAGGTAGAGGTGGAATAAGAGAGAGGTAGAGGTGGAATAAGAGAGAGGTAGAGGTGGAATAAGAGAGAGGTAGAGGTGGAATAAGAGAGAGGTAGAGGTGGAATAAGAGAGAGATAGATAGTGAGTGTTGCAACCAAGGACAACTTCAGCACTCTGTGGTCCCGTTCTGTGAGCTTGTGTGGCCAACCACTTCGCGGCTGAGCTGTTGTTGCTCCTAGTCATTTCCACATTTTAACAATATCAGAGCATGCAATATTGGGTTACATGAGTTTATGTGGCCCACCCCCCTCCGGCGAGGTATTATTCAGCACATTTTGAGTTTAGGGGGTGTTTTCCTTAGAGCAGATTACAATAACCACAACACCCAAAAAGATGTTACTGTATGTTTCTCAAGCAAGTTTACATTCATCATAAATATTAATAGTTCATATTTCCACCGAGTGTATCTGTGTGTTTATAGCTCTATATTTCAATTTTGTTTTAATATATCCTAATGTTGTTTGATTCTGTATGCAGGGCAGACAATCGACTACTTGTATTCCACATTTCTGCAATATCAGAGCTTCCAATATTAGGTTACGTAACTCTGCACTGTTTGAGTTAAGGGTGTGTCACAATATCTATCAATTTAACCACTTTTGCTGTAAAAACATTTTTGCACAATCATCCATTTCATACACTGAGTATACAAAACATTAAGAACTCTTTCCATGGCATAGACTGACCAGGTGAATCCAGGTCAAATCTTTGATCCCTTATTGATGTCACTTGTTAAATCCACTTCAATCAGTGTAGATGAAGGGGAGGAGACAGGTTAAAGAAGGATTTTTATGCTTTTTTTTGACAGAATTCATACATGGATTGTGTATGTGTGCCATTCAGAGGGTCAATGGGCAAGACAAAAGATTGACTTGCCTTTGAACGGGGTATGGTAGTATGTGTCAGGCGTATCGGTTTGTGTCAATGCTTCTGGGTTTTTCACGCTCAACAGTTTCCCGTGTGTATCAAGAATCGTCCACCACCCAAAGAAGCATTGGAGTCAACATGTACCTGTGGAACGCTTTCGACACTTTGTGTACTAAAAGAAAAAGAGGCAGAAGCCCTACAGTGTCATATTCCGTTAATTTTAACCATGGATACCGTCTGACAGTTTTAAATTAAAGTGAAAAAGCAGCTTCTCTAAAAACATTCAAAATGATTCCCTTCTAATGAAAGAGCATTTGGTAGCACCATAACAGTGGGAGCAAATAAACAGTATCCATTCCTTCGGAAAGATTGACTACACATTATAAATTCACCAAGAGGAATGGACACCAACTTAGTGGATTTGAATGAAGCGTATACATACAGTGGGGAAAAAAAGTATTTAGTCAGCCACCAATTGTGCAAGTTCTCCCACTTAAAAAGATGAGAGAGGCCTGTAATTTTCATCATAGGTACACGTCAACTATGATAGACAAATTGAGAAAAAAAACTCCTGAAAATCACATTGTAGGATTTTTTATGAATTTATTTGCAAATTATGGTGGAAAATAAGTATTTGGTCACCTACAAACAAGCAAGATTTCTGGCTCTCACAGACCTGTTACTTCTTCTTTAAGAGGCTCCTCTGTCCTCCACTCATTACCTGTATTAATGGCACCTGTTTGAACTTGTTATCAGTATAAAAGACACCTGTCCACAACCTCAAACAGTCACACTCCAAACTCCACTATGGCCAATACCAAAGAGCTGTCAAAGGACACCAGAAACAAAATTGTAGACCTGCACCAGGCTGGGAAGACTGAATCTGCAATAGGTAAGCAGCTTGGTTTGAAGAAATCAACTGTGGGAGCAATTATTAGGAAATGGAAGACATACAAGACCATTGATAATCTCCCTCGATCTGGGGCTCCACGCAAGATCTCACCCCGTGGGGTCAAAATGATCAAATGAACAGTGAGCAAAAATCCCAGAACCACACGGGGGGACCTAGTGAATGACCTGCAGAGAGCTGGGACCAAAGTAACAAAGCCTACCATCAGTAACACACTACGCCGCCAGGAACTCAAATCCTGCAATGCCAGACGTGTCCCCCTGCTTAAGCCAGTACATGTCCAGGCCCGTCTGAAGTTTGCTAAAGTGCATTTGGATGATCCAGAAGAGGATTGGGAGAATGTCATATGGTCAGATGAAACCAAAATAGAACTTTTTGGTAAAAACTCAACTCGTCGTGTTTGGAGGACAAAGAATGCTGAGTTGCATCCAAAGAACACCATACCTACTGTGAAGCATGGGGGTGGAAACATCATGCTTTGGGGCTGTTTTTCTGCAAAGGGACCAGGACGACTGATCATGTAAAGGAAAGAATGAATGGGGCCATGTATCGTGAGATTTTGAGTGAAAACCTCCTTCCATCAGCAAGGGCATTGAAGATGAAACGTGGCTGGGTCTTTCAGCATGACAATGATCCCAAACACACCGCCCGGGCAATGAAGGAGTGGCTTCGTAAGAAGCATTTCAAGGTCCTGTAATGGCCTAGCCAGTCTCCAGATCTCAACCCCATAGAAAATCTTTGGAGGGAGTTGAAAGTCCATGTTGCCCAGAGACAGCCCCAAAACATCACTGCTCTAGAGGAGATCTGCATGGAGGAATGGGCCAAAATACCAGCAACAGTGTGTGAAAACCTTGTGAAGACTTACAGAAATGTTTGACCTGTGTCATTGCCAACAAAGGGTATATAACAAAGTATTGAGAAACTTTTGTTATTGACCAAATACTTATTTTCCACCATAATTTGCAAATAAATTCATTAAAAATCCTACAATGTGATTTTCTGGATTTTTTTTCTCATTTTGTCTGTCATAGTTGACGTGTACCTATGATGAAAATTACAGGCCTCTCTCATCTTTTGAAGTGGGAGAACTTGCACAATTGGTGGCTGACTAAATACTTAATTTCCCCACTGTATTTCTCTAAAACTATTACGTCCATTAAGATCCATGAGAGGAAGTCAGAGAGTGGAGATGGTGAGGATAGAGGGATATGGAGTGAGGATAGAGGGATAGGGAGTGAGGGTACAGGTATAGGGAGTGAGGGTAGAGGGATATGGAGTGAGGGTAGAGGGATAGGGAGTGAGTTTAGAGGGATATGGAGTGAGGGTAGAGGGATAGGGAGTGAGGGAAGAGGGATAGGGAGTGAGGGTAGAGTGATATGGAGTGAGGTTAGAGGGATAGGGAGTGAGGGTAGAGGGATAGGTAGTGAAGATACAGGGATAGGGAGTGAGGATAGAGGGATAGGGAGTGAGGGTAGAGGGATAGGGAGTGAGGGTAGAGGGATATGGAGTGAGGTTAGAGGGATAGGGAGTGAGGGTAGAGGGATAGGGAGTGAGGGTAGAGGGATAGGGAGTGAGGGTAGAGGGATAGGGAGTGAGGATAGAGGGATGGGGAGTGAGGGTAGAGGGATAGGGAGTGAGGGTAGAGGGATAGGGAGTGAGGATAGAGGGATAGGGAGTGAGGGTAGAGGGATAGGGAGTGAGGGTAGAGGGATAGGGAGTGAGGGTAGAGGGATAGGGAGTGAGGGTAGAGGGATAGGGAGTGAGGTAGAGGGATAGGGAGTGAGGGTAGAGGGATAGGGAGTGAGGGTAGAGGGATAGGGAGTGAGGTAGAGGGATGGGGAGTGAGGATAGAGGGATAGGGAGTGAGGGTAGAGGGATAGGGAGTGAGGGTAGAGGGATAGGGAGTGAGGGTAGAGGGATGGGGAGTGAGGGTAGAGGGATAGGGAGTGAGGGTAGAGGGATAGGGAGTGAGGGTAGAGGGATAGGGAGTGAGGATAGAGGGATGGGGAGTGAGGGTAGAGGGATAGGGAGTGAGGGTAGAGGGATAGGGAGTGAGGATAGAGGGATAGGGAGTGAGGGTAGAGGGATAGGGAGTGAGGGTAGAGGGATAGGGAGTGAGGGTAGAGGGATAGGGAGTGAGGGTAGAGGGATAGGGAGTGAGGTAGAGGGATAGGGAGTGAGGGTAGAGGGATAGGGAGTGAGGGTAGAGGGATAGGGAGTGAGGTAGAGGGATGGGGAGTGAGGATAGAGGGATAGGGAGTGAGGGTAGAGGGATAGGGAGTGAGGGTAGAGGGATAGGGAGTGAGGGTAGAGGGATGGGGAGTGAGGGTAGAGGGATAGGGAGTGAGGGTAGAGGGATAGGGAGTGAGGGTAGAGGGATAGGGAGTGAGGGTAGAGGGATAGGGAGTGAGGGTAGAGGGATAGGGAGCAACATGCAGCCCATGCCTCACCTCTCTGTCTGAAACTGTGTTTGTAATGACGCCTGTGAAGTGGAACTTTTAGAACGTGACATCGTGTCAGCAAGAGAGAGAGACGGAAAGAGAGAGAGGCAAAGAAAGAGAGAGATAAAGGTAAAATAAGAGAGAGTGAGATGGAATAAGAGAGAGGTAGAGGTGGAATAAGAGAGAGGTAGAGGTGGAATAAGAGAGAGGTAGAGGTGGAATAAGAGAGAGGTAGAGGTGGAATAAGAGAGAGGTAGAGGTGGAATAAGAGAGAGATAGATAGTGAGTGTTGCAACCAAGGACAACTTCAGCACTCTGTGGTCCCGTTCTGTGAGCTTGTGTGGCCAACCACTTCGCGGCTGAGCTGTTGTTGCTCCTAGTCATTTCCACATTTTAACAATATCAGAGCATGCAATATTGGGTTACATGAGTTTATGTGGCCCACCCCCCTCCGGCGAGGTATTATTCAGCACATTTTGAGTTTAGGGGGTGTTTTCCTTAGAGCAGATTACAATAACCACAACACCCAAAAAGATGTTACTGTATGTTTCTCAAGCAAGTTTACATTCATCATAAATATTAATAGTTTATATTTCCGCCGAGTGTATCTGTGTGTTTATAGCTCTATATTTCAATTTTGCTTTAATATATCCTAATGTTGTTTGATTCTGTATGCAGGGCAGACAATCGACTACTTGTATTCCACATTTCTGCAATATCAGAGCTTCCAATATTAGGTTACGTAACTCTGCACTGTTTGAGTTAAGGGAGTGTCACAATATCTATCAATTTAACCACTTTTGCTGTAAAAACATTTTTGCACAATCATCCATTTCATACACTGAGTATACAAAACATTAAGAACTCTTTCCATGGCATAGACTGACCAGGTGAATCCAGGTCAAATCTTTGATCCCTTATTGATGTCACTTGTTAAATCCACTTCAATCAGTGTTGATGAAGGGGAGGAGACAGGTTAAAGAAGGATTTTTATGCTTTTTTTGACAGAATTCATACATGGATTGTGTATGTGTGCCATTCAGAGGGTCAATGGGCAAGACAAAAGATTGACTTGCCTTTGAACGGGGTATGGTAGTATGTGTCAGGCGTATCGGTTTGTGTCAATGCTTCTGGGTTTTTCACGCTCAACAGTTTCCCGTGTGTATCAAGAATCGTCCACCACCCAAAGAAGCATTGGAGTCAACATGTACCTGTGGAACGCTTTCGACACTTTGTGTACTAAAAGAAAAAGAGGCAGAAGCCCTACTGTGTCATATTCCGTTAATTTTAACCATGGATACCGTCTGACAGTTTTAAATTAAAGTGAAAAAGCAGCTTCTCTAAAAACATTCAAAATGATTCCCTTCTAATGAAAGAGCATTTGGTAGCATCATAACAGTGGGAGCAAATAAACAGTATCCATTCCTTCGGAAAGATTGACTACACATTATAAATTCACCAAGAGGAATGGACACCAACTTAGTGGATTTGAATGAAGCGTATACATACAGTGGGGAAAAAAAGTATTTAGTCAGCCACCAATTGTGCAAGTTCTCCCACTTAAAAAGATGAGAGAGGCCTGTAATTTTCATCATAGGTACACGTCAACTATGACAGACAAATTGAGAAAAAAAAATCCTGAAAATCACATTGTAGGATTTTTTATGAATTTATTTGCAAATTATGGTGGAAAATAAGTATTTGGTCACCTACAAACAAGCAAGATTTCTGGCTCTCACAGACCTGTTACTTCTTCTTTAAGAGGCTCCTCTGTCCTCCACTCGTTACCTGTATTAATGGCACCTGTTTGAACTTGTTATCAGTATAAAAGACACCTGTCCACAACCTCAAACAGTCACACTCCAAACTCCACTATGGCCAAGACCAAAGAGCTGTCAAAGGACACCAGAAACAAAATTGTAGACCTGCACCAGGCTGGGAAGACTGAATCTGCAATAGGTAAGCAGCTTGGTTTGAAGAAATCAACTGTGGGAGCAATTATTAGGAAATGGAAGACATACAAGACCACTGATAATCTCCCTCGATCTGGGGCTCCACGCAAGATCTCACCCCGTGGGGTCAAAATGATCAAATGAACAGTGAGCAAAAATCCCAGAACCACACGGGGGGACCTAGTGAATGACCTGCAGAGAGCTGGGACCAAAGTAACAAAGCCTACCATCAGTAACACACTACGCCGCCAGGAACTCAAATCCTGCAATGCCAGACGTGTCCCCCTGCTTAAGCCAGTACATGTCCAGGCCCGTCTGAAGTTTGCTAAAGTGCATTTGGATGATCCAGAAGAGGATTGGGAGAATGTCATATGGTCAGATGAAACCAAAATAGAACTTTTTGGTAAAAACTCAACTCGTCGTGTTTGGAGGACAAAGAATGCTGAGTTGCATCCAAAGAACACCATACCTACTGTGAAGCATGCGGGTGGAAACATCATGCTTTGGGGCTGTTTTTCTGCAAAGGGACCAGGACGACTGATCCATGTAAAGGAAAGAATGAATGGGGCCATGTATCGTGAGATTTTGAGTGAAAACCTCCTTCCATCAGCAAGGGCATTGAAGATGAAACGTGGCTGGGTCTTTCAGCATGACAATGATCCCAAACACACCGCCCGGGCAATGAAGGAGTGGCTTCGTAAGAAGCATTTCAAGGTCCTGGAGTGGCCTAGCCAGTCTCCAGATCTCAACCCCATAGACAATCTTTGGAGGGAGTTGAAAGTCCGTGTTGCCCAGAGACAGCCCCAAAACATCACTGCTCTAGAGGAGATCTGCATGGAGGAATGGGCCAAAATACCAGCAACAGTGTGTGAAAACCTTGTGAAGACTTACAGAAATGTTTGACCTGTGTCATTGCCAACAAAGGGTATATAACAAAGTATTGAGAAACTTTTGTTATTGACCAAATACTTATTTTCCACCATAATTTGCAAATAAATTCATTAAAAATCCTACAATGTGATTTTCTGGATTTTTTTTCTCATTTTGTCTGTCATAGTTGACGTGTACCTATGATAAAAATTACAGGCCTCTCTCATCTTTTTAAGTGGGAGAACTTGCACAATTGGTGGCTGACTAAATACTTAATTTCCCCACTGTATTTCTCTAAAACTATTACGTCCATTAAGATCCATGAGAGGAAGTCAGAGAGTGGAGATGGTGAGGATAGAGGGATATGGAGTGAGGATAGAGGGATAGGGAGTGAGGGTACAGGGATAGGGAGTGAGGGTAGAGGGATATGGAGTGAGGGTAGAGGGATAGGGAGTGAGTTTAGAGGGATATGGAGTGAGGGTAGAGGGATAGGGAGTGAGGGAAGAGGGATAGGGAGTGAGGGTAGAGTGATATGGAGTGAGGTTAGGGATGTGAGGGAAGAGGGATAGGGAGTGAGGGTAGAGTGATATGGAGTGAGGTTAGAGGGATAGGGAGTGAGGGTAGAGGGATAGGTAGTGAAGATACAGGGATAGGGAGTGAGGGTAGAGGGATAGGGAGTGAGGGTAGAGGGATAGGGAGTGAGGGTAGAGGGATATGGAGTGAGGGTAGAGGGATAGGGAGTGAGGGTAGAGGGATAGGGAGTGAGGGTAGAGGGATAGGGAGTGAGGGAAGAGGGATAGGGAGTGAGGGTAGAGGGATAGGGAGTGAGGGTAGAGGGATATGGAGTGAGGATAGAGGGATAGTGAGTGAGGGTAGAGGGACAGGGAGTGATGGTAGAGGGATAGGGAGTTAGGGAAGAGGGATAGGGAGTGAGGGTAGAGAGATATCGAGTGAGGGTAGAGGGATAGGGAGTGAGGGTAGAGTGATATGGAGTGAGGGTAGAGGGATAGGGAGTGAGGGTAGAGGGATAGGGAGTGAGGGTAGAGGGATAGGGAGTGATGGTAGAGGGATAGGGAGTGAGGGAAGAGGGATAGGGAGTGAGGGTAGAGTGACATGGAGTGAGGGTAGAGGGATAGGGAGTGAGGGTAGAGGGATATGGAGTGAGGGTAGCGGGATAGGGAGTGAGGGTAGAGGGATGGGGAGTGAGGGTAGCGGGATAGGGAGTGAGGGTAGAGGGATATGGAGCAACATGCAGCCCATGCCTCACCTCTCTGTCTGAAACTGTGTTTGTAATGACGCCTGTGAAGTGGAACTTTTAGAACGTGACATCGTGTCAGCAAGAGAGAGAGACGGAAAGAGAGAGAGGCAAAGAAAGAGAGAGATAAAGGTAAAATAAGATATAGTGAGATGGAATAAGAGAGAGATAGAGGTGGAATATGAGAGAGATAGAGGTGGAATAAGAGAGAGGTAGAGGTGGAATAAGAGAGAGGTAGAGGTGGAATAAGAGAGAGGTAGAGGTGGAATAAGAGAGAGGTAGAGGTGGAATAAGAGAGAGGTAGAGGTGGAATAAGAGAGAGGTAGAGGTAGAATAAGAGAGAGGTAGAGGTAGAATAAGAGAGAGATAGAGGTGGAATAAGAGAGAGGTAGAGGTGGAATAAGAGAGAGATAGGGAGTGAGTGTTGCAACCAAGGACAACTTCAGCACTCTGTGGTCCCGTTCTGTGAGCTTGTGTGGCCAACCACTTCGCGGCTGAGCTGTTGTTGCTCCTAGTCATTTCCACTTCACAATAACAGTACATACAGTTGACCGGGGCAGCTCTAGCAGGGCAGAAATCTTACAAACTGCCAAGTTGAAAGTCACTGAGCTCTTCAGTAAGGCCAATCTACTGCCAATGTTTGTCTATGGAGATTGCATAGCTGTGTGCTCGATTTTATATACCTGTCAGCAATGGGTGTGGCTGAAATAGCCAAAAGGGGTGTCCACATACTTTTGTATATATAGCGTATGTGACTTTTGCTATAGTTGTTGTTTATGGTAATTTGTCAATATGTGTACTACTGTACCGACAGCTGTTTTCATCCTGGAGATCCAAGCCTTCTATAATGAGTACCAGGCGCTAAGTGTTTCCAATCATCTCAAAGAAGTCAAATCACACTTGAACCTTGTCTCCGTGCTAGCTTTGATATCCCTCAGAGGAGAGGAAGGAGAGAAAGGAATTAATGGAGAGAGAGAGAGAGAGAGAGAGAGAGAGAGAGAGAGAGAGAGAGAGAGAGAGAGAGAGAGAGAGAGAGAGAGAGAGAGAGAGAGAGAGAGAGAGAGAGAGAGAGAAAACAAAGTCAGTTATCATCACTAGGGACAACCACACAGTCGAGCAGAAAGAAAGATAAGATGTGGGAATATGAGGGAGACATGGATACATAAAGAAAGAAAGAAAGAAAGAAAGAAAGAAAGAAAGAAAGAAAGAAAGAAAGAAAGAAAGAAAGAAAGAAAGAAAGAAAGAAAGAAAGAAAGAAAGAAAGAAAGAAAGAAAGAAAGTAGGAATATGAGGGAGAGAGAGATACATAGAGAAATATCTACATTTTAGTCATTTAGCAGACACTCTTATCCAGAGCGACTTACAGTTAGTGAGTGCATACTTTTTCTTACTGGCCCCCCGTGGGAAACGAACCCACAACCCTGGCGATGCAAGTGCCATGCTCTACCAACTGAGCTACAGGGGACTAAAGTTTAAAGAAAAATGTGAAGGAGAGGAGAGAAACATGTTCAGTAAACAGACCTGGAAGAAGGAGAGAAACATGTTCAGTAAACAGATCTGGAAGAAGGAATGACATGCAAAGAAGAGAAAGAGCGGCAGCGACCTTTAGTTCAGCCTGGGTGTGTGACCTTTAGTTCAGCCTGGGTGTGTGACCTTTAGTTCAGCCTGGGTGGGTGACCTTGAGTTCAGCCTGGGTGTGTGACCTTTAGTTCAGCCTGGGTGTGTGACCTTGAGTTCAGCCTGGGTGTGTGACCTTGAGTTCAGCCTGGGTGTGTGACCTTGAGTTCAGCCTGGGTGTGTGTGCACATTAACCCCTACCATTACACTCCATGGGGATCTCAACCCCTCTAGATGGAGAAAATATGGTATTGAACCCTTTTCCTCCACTTTCTCCTCCCACACATCCCCACGTCTCTCCCCTCCAATTGTCCATGTTGTGTAGGATGCCTGCACAGCTTCTCTCAACATCACAGTGTGTGTACATGATCTTTTGTATGTGTGTTCAAACATGTGTGTGTGTGTGTGTGTGTTTGTGTGCGTGCATGCGTGCGTGCGTGTGTGAGTGTGTGGTGTGTGCGTGAAGTTGCATGTGATTAATCTCTACATGGACCAGTGGCTCAAACAAGGTCTCCTCTCTGCACGCAGGTAGGATTACAGTTTAAATGAAATGAATGTAGACAGTGTAGAAAGTGTTTACGATGATGCCCATTGTCGTGTGTCAGACACAGTCATGCAGAGAGGATGGAAGTCAAGCTGTGTTCAGTGTATTAGACATGACATGGATGTATGTTGCTGTGTTCAGTGTATTAGACCTGACATGGATGTCTGTAGCTGTGACGTCATCTTAAGTTAAAATCATGCTCCAGTACTTTGGTGACTAAAAAAGTATTTTTTAAACCTCCCGCTTTGGACTGAATGTGTCAGTGCGTAGTAGAATCTGTAGTATAATTACTGTTTTACCTCAGTTAGCCACGGAATCCCTAGTTTGAAAAATATGTTTTTTCTTAAAAGCTGTGCGGTACCATATTCCCTACTTTTCCCCCCCACCTGGGCCAGCCCTCTAGCAATTTGAGTTCTAGCCAATGAGTGTCAGCCCCTCGCATTTGAGTGACAGCTAGCAAGAGGGCTGCCCAGCATTGTCCAATCAGGTTGCAGGGTGGGCCCAAGAGCTAAGTGGAGACAGCAGAGACAGAGAGAGAAAAAGCAATGACGTGGTGCACACATCTGCACACAACACGTAGCACGCAAAATCACTTCTTTATAGGTGCCCTGTGTTCTTATATAGACACTAGTATTACATTTACATTTACGTCATTTAGCAGACACTCTTATCCAGAGCGACTTACAAATAGGTGCATTCACCCTATAGCCAGTGGGATAACCACTTTACAATATCTTTTTATTTTTTTATTTTAAGGGGGGGGGGGAGGGGGGGGGTAGAAGGATTACTTTATCCTATCCCAGGTATTCCTTAAAGAGGTGGGGTTTCAAATGTCTCCGGAAGGTGGTGAGTGACTCCGCTGTCCTGGCGTCGTGAGGGAGCTTGTTCCACCATTGGGGTGCCAGAGCAGCGAACAGTTTTGACTGGGCTGAGCGGGAACTATGCTTCCGCAGAGGAAGGGGAGCCAGCAGGCCAGAGGTGGATGAACGCAATGCCCTCGTTTGGGTGTAGGGACTGATCAGAGCCTGAAGGTACAGAGGTGCCGATCCCCTCACAGCTCCATAGGCAAGCACCATGGTCTTGTAACAGATGCGAGCTTCAACTGGAAGCCAGTGGAGTGTGCGGAGGAGCGGGGTGACGTGAGAGAACTTGGGAAGGTTGAACACCAGACGGGCTGCGGCATTCTGGATGAGTTGTAGGGGTTTAATGGCACAGGCAGGGAGCCCAGCCAACAGCGAGTTGCAGTAATCCAGACGGGAGATGACAAGTGCCTGGATTAGGACCTGTGCCGCTTCCTGTGTAAGGCAGGGTCGTACTCTCCGAATGTTGTAGAGCATGAACCTGCAGGATCGGGTCACCGCCTTGATGTTAGCGGAGAACGACAGGGTGTTGTCCAGGGTCAGGCCAAGGCTCTTCGCACTCTGGGAGGAGGACACAACGGAGTTGTCAACCGTGATGGCGAGATCATGGAACGGGCAGTCCTTCCCCGGGAGGAAGAGCAGCTCCGTCTTGCCAAGGTTCAGCTTGAGGTGGTGATCCGTCATCCATACTGATATGTCTGCCAGACATGCAGAGATGCGATTCGCCACCTGGTTATCAGAAGGGGAAAAGGAGAAGATTAGTTGTGTATCGTCAGCGTAGCAATGATAGGAGAGGCCATGTGAGGATATGACAGAGCCAAGTGACTTGGTGTTTAGGGAGAATAGGAGAGGGCCTAGAACTGAGCCCTGGGGGACACCAGTGGTGAGAGCACGTGGTGCGGAGACAGCTTTTCACCACGCCACTTGGTAGGAGCGACCGGTCAGGTAGGACGCGATCCAGGAGTGAGCCGCGCCGGAGATGCCCAGCTCGGAGAGGGTGGAGAGGAGGATCTGATGGTTCACAGTATCAAAGGCAGCAGACAGGTCTAGAAGGATAAGAGCAGAGGAGAGAGAGTTAGCTTTAGCAGTGCGGAGAGCCTCCGTGACACAGAGAAGAGCAGTCTCAGTTGAATGACCAGTCCTGAAACCTGACTGGTTTGGATCAAGAAGGTAATTCTGAGAGAGATAGCAAGAGAGTTGGCTAAAGACGGCACGCTCAATAGTTTTGGAAAGAAAAGAAAGAAGGGATACTGGTCTGTAGTTGTTAACATCAGTGGGATCGAGTGTTGGTTTTTTGAGAAGGGGTGCAACTCTCGCTCTCTTGAAGACGGAAGGGACATGGCCAGCGGTCAAGGATGAGTTGATCAGCGAGGTGAGGTAGGGGAGAAGGTCACCGGAGATGGTCTGGAGAAGAGAGGAGGGGATGGGGTCAAGCGGGCAGGTTGTTGGGCGGCCTGCAGTCACAAGTCGCAAGATTTTATCTGGAGAGAGAGGGGAGAAAGAAGTCAAAGCATAGGGTAGGGCAGTGTGAGCAGGACCAGCAATGTCATTAGACTTAACAAACGAGGATCGGATGTCGTCAACCTTCTTTTCAAAGTGGTTGACGAAGTCATCCACAGAGAGAGAGGAGGGGGGGGGGGAGGGGGGGGATTCAGCAGGGAGGAGAATGTGGCAAAGAGCTTCCTAGGGTTAGAGGCAGATGCTTGGAATTTAGAGTGGTAGAAAGTGGCCTTAGCAGCAGAAACAGATGAAGAAAATGTAGAGAGGAGGGAGTGAAAAGATGCCAGGTCGGCAGGGAGTTTAGTTTTCTTCCATTTCCGCTCCGCTGCCCGGAGCTCTGTTCTGTGAGCTCGCAATGAGTCATCAAGCCACGGAGCTGGAGGGGAGGACCGAGCCGGCCGGGAGGATAGGGGACACAGAGAGTCAAAGGATGCAGAAAGGGAGGAGAGGAGGGTTGAGGAGGCAGAATCAGGAGATTGGAGGGAGAAGGATTGAGCAGAGGGAAGAGATGATAGGATGGAAGAGGAGAGAGTAGTGGGAGAGAGAGAGCGAAGGTTGCGGCGGCGCATTACCATCTGTGTAGGGGCAGAGTGAGTAGTGTTGGAGGAGAGCGAGAGAGAAAAGGATACAAAGTAGTGGTCGGAGACATGGAGGGGAGTTGCAGTGAGATTAGTAGAAGAGCAGCATCTAGTAAAGATGAGGTCAAGCGTATTGCCTGCCTTGTGAGTAGGGGGGGACGGTGAGAGGGTGAGGTCAAAAGAGGAGAGGAGTGGAAAGAAGGAGGCAGAGAGAAATGAGTCAAATGTAGACGTAGGGAGGTTGAAATCCCCCAAAACTGTGAGGGGTGAGCCATCCTCAGGAAAGGAACTTATCAAGGCGTCAAGCTCATTGATGAACTCTCCAAGGGAACCTGGAGGGCGATAGATGACAAGGATATTAAGCTTAAATGGGCTAGTGACTGTGACAGCATGGAATTCAAATGAGGAGATAGACAGATGGGTTAGGGGAAAAATTGAGAATGTCCACTTGGGAGAGATGAGGATTCCTGTGCCACCACCCCTCTGACCAGATGCTCTCGGGGTATGCGAGAACACATGGTCAGACGAGGAGAGAGCAGTAGGAGTAGCAGTGTTTTCAGTGGTAATCCATGTTTCCGTCAGCGCCAGGAAGTCGAGGGACTGGAGGGTAGCATAGGCTGGGATGAAGTCAGCCTTGTTGGCAGCAGAACGGCAGTTCCAGAGGCTGCCTGAGACCTGGAACTCCAGGTGTGGGGTGCGTGCAGGGACCACCAGGTTAGAGAGGCAGCAGCCACGCGGTGTGAGGCGTTTGTGTAGCCTGTGCGGAGAGGAGAGAACAGGGATAGGCAGAGGCATAGTTGACAGGCTGTAGCAAATGGCTACAATAATGCAGAGGAGATCGGAATGAAATGAACTAAACATCTGGGAAAGGAGAGAGTAAAAACCAAAACTCCCAAATATAACTCTCCCAACTTCACCTCAGAAACTATAATTGTTTCACTGAACCACCCGAATAAAACTCTCCCAACTTCCACTTTAGAAATTAGAATTGTTGTGAACTACAGCGGTTCAATGTTTCAAGGAATAGACTCAACTTACTTTATTCAGCTAGCTAACTATGACGCTATAGCTAACTAGCATGCTAGCATCCAATAACACACAGTTTAGCACCAATACTTGGTTACAACAAACTACCAATAGTGTGTTAACACACTAAACAGATAATTTGTGTCCGTGTCTAGTTCCTTTCATAACGCAGCAATAATTAAACGTTGGCTAGCTAGCACAAATATATTGTATTTAGCTGCTACAGTACAGCTAGCTGGTCGTGTTGGCTAGCTAGCAATGGCTGCTGTGTTGACTTTGTTTGAAAAACGGCGGCGCTGCGAACAAATGTGGCTTGCTAAAAGGATATTGTATTTAGTTGCTACCGTTGCTAATAGCTACTTGCCAGCTAGTCCAGGAGGTGAGTTAGCTAGCTAGCTAGCTTCGTGCTACACCCGGCACCGCCGAATACAATGCTAACCTACAATAACTACCCACAACAGCCCACGATGCCTACCTATAATACCTAATAATATACAGCCCACGATGCCTAACTGTAATACCTAACTACAATCTAAATACTGAATACATAGTTTAAGCCTTACTCGACAAAGCCCAAGCTATGTATAAAGCCAAACTTACCCGACGCCAGCTGTCTGGGTGGCAGACAAGAAGACATCGGTCTTCTGCAATCAGTAGCTGTAATTAAGTGTAGTATGTGGACACCCCTTCAAATTAGTGGATTCGGCCGCTGACAGGTGTATAAAATTAAGCACACAGCCTGAAGAGCTCAGTGACTTTCAACGTGGCACCGTCATAGGATGCCACCTTTCCAACAAGTCAGTTTGTCAAATTTCTACCTTGCTAGGGCTGCCCCGGTCAACTGTAAGTGCTGTTTTTGTGAAGTGGAAACGTCTAGGAGCAGCAACGGCTCAAACGCGAAATGGTAGGCCACACAAACTCACAGAACGGGACGGCCGAGTGCTGAAGCGTGTATCGAGTTCCAAACTGCATTTGGAGCAACGTCAGCACAAGAACTGTTCGTCGGGAGTTGGTGAAATGGGTTTCCATGGCCGAGCAGCTTCACACAAGCCTAAGATCACCATGCGCAATGCCAAGCGCCGGCTGGAGTGGTGTAAAACTCAAATGCGTTCTCTGGCTTCATGAATCACGCTTTACCATCTAGCAGTCCGAGAGAATAATCTGTGTTTGGCGGATGGCAGGAGAATGCTACCTGCCCCAATGCATGTTGGCAACTGTAAAGTTTGGAGGCGGAATAATGGTCTGGGGCTTTTTTTTAATGGTTTGGGCAAGGCCTCTTAGTTACAGTGAAGGAAAATCTTAACACTACAGCATACAATGACATTCTAAACGATTTTGTGCTTCTAACTTTGTGGCAAAAGTTTGGGGAAGGCCCTTTCCTGTTTCAGCATGACAATGCCCCCGTGCACAAAGCGAGGTCCATACAGAAATGGTTTGTCGAGATCGTTTGTGGAAGAACTTGACTGGCCTGCACAGAGCCCTGATCTCAACCCCATCAAACACCTTTGGGATTAATTGAAACGCCTACTGCGAGCCAGGCCTCATCGCCCAACATCAGTGCCCGACCTCACTAATGGTCTTATGGCTAAATGGAAGCAAGTCTCCGCAGCAATGTTTCAACATCTAGTGGAAAACCTTCCCAGAAGAGTGGAAGCTGTTATAGCAGCAAAGGTGGGGACCAACTCCATATTAATGCCCATAATTTTGGAATGAGATGTTCTACGAGCAGGTGTCCACATACGTTTGGTCATTTAGTGTATATACAGTGTATATATATACCGCCAGCCATCTCCTGACGAAGTTGTTCATTTTCCTCTCTAGTGCCTTCACTGTTGAGGTACAGTACCTCATAGACAAGCAGTGGCCAGAGGAGTCTGGGAAGTACCCCGTGTTGGGAGCCCCATGCCTTAAACATGTTTGCAACAGCATTTCCTTCACACTCTCTATGTATGCACGCATGACTGTAAGTGGTGTGGCTTTGGATAAAAGTGTCTGCTAAACGGCATATATGCTATATTATATTTATATGATATGGTACCTGGACAACCACAATTGAAGCAAAACAAACAAAAATAATAACATTTCCCTCCTCTCTCTGATTTCAAAGACTCTCCTGTTTAACCAGTCCCAAAAAAGTGTTAGCCCCACAATGTTGAGTAGAAATAGAGGAGTGTGCCTTTAACATAGTAGAGTTACCAATTATATTATTATTCCATGAGATAAGCCTGTTAGCTATCTAACTACCTGTGGTTTTGTGAGAGAGTAAACAGTGAGCAGGCAGGTGATCGAGCAGATATCACGCTTTGATAGTGTGGTGTGTGTATGTGTGTGTATGTGTGTGTGTGTGAGTCACCACTAACACTATTGAATTTCTGGGACTCCAACTGTCTATCTTCCTCAACTGACTGTCTCTAACTGTTCCTCTCAATGCCACAATAATAATGTTTGTGTGTGTGTGTGTGTTATTGTGTGTGTGTGCTTGCGTGTGTGTGTGTGTCAAATCAAAGTTTATTGGTCACGTACACAGATTTGCAGACGTTATCACAAGTGCAGCGAATAAAATGATTATGTTCTAGCTCCAACAGTACAGTCATTTCTTGCAACACAATAACAATACACACATAATCCAAAAAGTTTAAAAATATCAGAACAAGCAATGGCAGAGTCCCAAATATAAATATACTGTATGCATTCAGAAAGTATTCATACTCCTTTACTTATTCCACATTATGTTGTGTTAAAGCCTGAATTCAAAATGAACAATAAAAAATAAAATAAAACCTCTACAAACAACAACACATAATGACAAAGTGAAAACATGTTTATAGAAAACTTTGCAAATGTATTGGAAATGAAATACAGAAATATCTCATTTACATAAGTATTCACACCCCTGAGTCAATACGTTAGAATCACCTTTGGCAGCTTTCTGGGTAAGTCTCTAAGCGCTTTGCACACCTGGATTGGACAATATTTGCACATTCTTCTTAAAAAAATTATTAAACCTCTGTCAAGTTGGTGGTTGATCATTGCTAGACAGCCTGCAACTCCGGTGTGTATTTGGCATTGTGTTTTAGTTTATTGTCCTGCTGAAAGGTGAATTTGTCTCCCAGTGTCTGGTGGAAAGCAGACTGAACCAGGTTTTCCTCTATGATTTTGCCTGTGCTTAGCTCTATTCTGTTTCTTTTTATCCTAAAAATCTCCCTAGTCCTTGCCAATGACAAGCATACCCATAACATGATGCAACCACCAATATTCTTGAAAATATGAAGAGTGGTACTCAGTGATATGTTGTGTTGGATTTGTACCAAACATAATGCTTCGTATTCATGACATAAAGTTATTTCTTTGCTATTTCCTTTTTCAGTTTTACTTTAGTGCCTTATTGCAAACAGGATGTATGTTTTTGAATATGTTTATTCTGTACAGGCTTCCTTCTTTTCACACATTCAGGTTAGTATTGTGGAGTAACTACTGTACAATGTTGTTGATCCATCCTCAGTTTTCTCCTATCACAGCCTTTAAACTCTGTAACTGTTTTAAAGTCACCATTGCCGTCGTGGTGAAATCCCTGAGCGGTTTCCTTTGTCTCAGGCAACTGAGTTAGGAAGTAGGCCTGCATCTTTGTCGTGACTGGGTGTATTGATACACCATCCAAAGTGTTATTAATAACTTCACCATGCTCAATTAATAATTTTTTCTTAAAAGCTGTGCGGTGCCATATTCCCTACTTTTCCCCCCCACCTGGGCCAGCCCTCTAGCAATTTGAATTCTAGCTAATGAGTGTCAGCCCCTCGCATTTGAGTGACAGCTAGCAAGAGGGCTGCCCAGCATTGTCCAATCAGGTTGCAGGGTGGGCCCAAGAGCTAAGTGGAGACAGCAGAGACAGAGAGAGAAAAAGCAATGACGTGGTGCACACATCTGCACACAACACGTAGCACGCAAAATCACTTCTTTATAGGTGCCCTGTGTTCTTATATAGACACTAGTATTACATTTACATTTACGTCATTTAGCAGACACTCTTATCCAGAGCGACTTACAAATAGGTGCATTCACCCTATAGCCAGTGGGATAACCACTTTACAATATCTTTTAATTTTTTTATTTTAAGGGGGGGGGGGGGGGGGGGGGGGGTAGAAGGATTACTTTATCCTATCCCAGGTATTCCTTAAAGAGGTGGGGTTTCAGATGTCTCCGGAAGGTGGTGAGTGACTCCGCTGTCCTGGCGTCGTGAGGGAGCTTGTTCCACCATTGGGGTGCCAGAGCAGCGAACAGTTTTGACTGGGCTGAGCGGGAACTATGCTTCCGCAGAGGAAGGGGAGCCAGCAGGCCAGAGGTGGATGAACGCAATGCCCTCGTTTGGGTGTAGGGACTGATCAGAGCCTGAAGGTACAGAGGTGCCGATCCCCTCACAGCTCCATAGGCAAGCACCATGGTCTTGTAACAGATGCGAGCTTCAACTGGAAGTCAGTGGAGTGTGCGGAGGAGCGGGGTGACGTGAGAGAACTTGGGAATGTTGAACACCAGACGGGCTGCGGCGTTCTGGATGAGTTGTAGGGGTTTAATGGCACAGGCAGAGAGCCCAGCCAACAGCGAGTTGCAGTAATCCAGACGGGAGATGACAAGTGCCTGGATTAGGACCTGTGCCGCTTCCTGTGTAAGGCAGGGTCGTACTCTCCGAATGTTGTAGAGCATGAACCTGCAGGATCGGGTCACCGCCTTGATGTTAGCGGAGAACGACAGGGTGTTGTCCAGGGTCACGCCAAGGCTCTTCGCACTCTGGGAGGAGGACACAACGGAGTTGTCAACCGTGATGGCGAGATCATGGAATGGGCAGTCCTTCCCCGGGAGGAAGAGCAGCTCCGTCTTGCCAAGGTTCAGCATGAGGTGGTGATCCGTCATCCATACTGATATGTCTGCCAGACATGCAGAGATGCGATTCGCCACCTGGTTATCAGAAGGGGGAAAGGAAAAGATTAGTTGTGTATCGTCAGCGTAGCAATGATAGGAGAGGCCATGTGAGGATATGACAGAGCCAAGTGACTTGGTCTTTAGGGAGAATAGGAGAGGGCCTAGAACTGAGCCCTGGGGGACACCAGTGGTGAGAGCACGTGGTGCGGAGACAGCTTTTCACCACGCCACTTGGTAGGAGCGACCGGTCAGGTAGGACGCGATCCAGGAGTGAGCCGCGCCGGAGATGCCCAGCTCAGAGAGGGTGGAGAGGAGGATCTGATGGTTCACAGTATCAAAGGCAGCAGACAGGTCTAGAAGGATAAGAGCAGAGGAGAGAGAGTTAGCTTTAGCAGTGCGGAGAGCCTCCGTGACACAGACAAGAGCAGTCTCAGTTGAATGACCAGTCCTGAAACCTGACTGGTTTGGATCAAGAAGGTCATTCTGAGAGAGATAGCAAGAGAGTTGGCTAAAGACGGCACGCTCAATAGTTTTGGAAAGAAAAGAAAGAAGGGATACTGGTCTGTAGTTGTTAACATCAGTGGGATCGAGTGTTGGTTTTTTGAGAAGGGGTGCAACTCTCGCTCTCTTGAAGACGGAAGGGACATGGCCAGCGGTCAAGGATGAGTTGATCAGCGAGGTGAGGTAGGGGAGAAGGTCACCGGAGATGGTCTGGAGAAGAGAGGAGGGGATGGGGTCAAGCGGGCAGGTTGTTGGGCGGCCTGCAGTCACAAGTCGCAAGATTTTATCTGGAGAGAGAGGGGAGAAAGAAGTCAAAGCATAGGGTAGGGCAGTGTGAGCAGGACCAGCAGTGTCATTAGACTTAACAAACGAGGATCGGATGTCGTCAACCTTCTTTTCAAAGTGGTTGACGAAGTCATCCACAGAGAGAGAGGAGGTGGGGGGGGGGGGGGGGGGGGGATTCAGCAGGGAGGAGAATGTGGCAAAGAGCTTCCTAGGGTTAGAGGCAGATGCTTGGAATTTAGAGTGGTAGAAAGTGGCCTTAGCAGCAGAAACAGATGAATAAAATGTAGAGAGGAGGGAGTGAAAAGATGCCAGGTCGGCAGGGAGTTTAGTTTTCTTCCATTTCCGCTCCGCTGCCCGGAGCTCTGTTCTGTGAGCTCGCAATGAGTCATCAAGCCACGGAGCTGGAGGGGAGGACCGAGCCGGCCGGGAGGATAGGGGACACAGAGAGTCAAAGGATGCAGAAAGGGAGGAGAGGAGGGTTGAGGAGGCAGAATCAGGAGATTGGAGGGAGAAGGATTGAGCAGAGGGAAGAGATGATAGGATGGAAGAGGAGAGAGTAGTGGGAGAGAGAGAGCGAAGGTTGCGGCGGCGCATTACCATCTGTGTAGGGGCAGAGTGAGTAGTGTTGGAGGAGAGCGAGAGAGAAAAGGATACAAAGTAGTGGTCGGAGACATGGAGGGGAGTTGCAGTGAGATTAGTAGAAGAGCAGCATCTAGTAAAGATGAGGTCAAGCGTATTGCCTGCCTTGTGAGTAGGGGGGGACGGTGAGAGGGTGAGGTCAAAAGAGGAGAGGAGTGGAAAGAATGAGGCAGAGAGAAATGAGTCAAATGTAGACGTAGGGAGGTTGAAATCCCCCAAAACTGTGAGGGGTGAGCCATCCTCAGAAAGGAACTTATCAAGGCGTCAAGCTCATTGATGAACTCTCCAAGGGAACCTGGAGGGCGATAGATGACAAGGATATTAAGCTTAAATGGGCTAGTGACTGTGACAGCATGGAATTCAAATGAGGAGATAGACAGATGGGTTAGGGGAAAAATTGAGAATGTCCACTTGGGAGAGATGAGGATTCCTGTGCCACCACCCCTCTGACCAGATGCTCTCGGGGTATGCGAGAACACATGGTCAGACGAGGAGAGAGCAGTAGGAGTAGCATTGTTTTCAGTGGTAATCCATGTTTCCGTCAGCGCCAGGAAGTCGTGGGACTGGAGGGTAGCATAGGCTGGGATGAAGTCAGCCTTGTTGGCAGCAGAACGGCAGTTCCAGAGGCTGCCTGAGACCTGGAACTCCAGGTGTGGGGTGCGTGCAGGGACCACCAGGTTAGAGAGGCAGCAGCCACGCGGTGTGAGGCGTTTGTGTAGCCTGTGCGGAGAGGAGAGAACAGGGATAGGCAGAGGCATAGTTGACAGGCTGTAGCAAATGGCTACAATAATGCAGAGGAGATCGGAATGAAATGAACTAAACATCTGGGAAAGGAGAGAGTAAAAACCAAAACTCCCAAATATAACTCTCCCAACTTCACCTCAGAAACTATAATTGTTTCACTGAACCACCCGAATAAAACTCTCCCAACTTCCACTTTAGAAATTAGAATTGTTGTGAACTACAGCGGTTCAATGTTTCAAGGAATAGACTCAACTTACTTCATTCAGCTAGCTAACTATGACGCTATAGCTAACTAGCATGCTAGCATCCAATAACACACAGTTTAGCACCAATACTTGGTTACAACAAACTACCAATAGTGTGTTAACACACTAAACAGATAATTTGTGTCCGTGTCTAGTTCCTTTCATAACGCAGCAATAATTAAACGTTGGCTAGCTAGCACAAATATATTGTATTTAGCTGCTACAGTACAGCTAGCTGGTCGTGTTGGCTAGCTAGCAATGGCTGCTGTGTTGACTTTGTTTGAAAAACGGCGGCGCTGCGAACAAATGTGGCTGGCTAAAAGGATATTGTATTTAGTTGCTACCGTTGCTAATAGCTACTCGCCAGCTAGTCCAGGAGGTGAGTTAGCTAGCTAGCTAGCTTCGTGCTACACCCGGCACCGCCGAATACAATGCTAACCTACAATAACTACCCACAACAGCCCACGATGCCTACCTATAATACCTAATAATATACATCCCACGATGCCTACCTATAATACCTAACTACAATCTAAATACTGAATACATAGTTTAAGCCTTACTCGACAAAGCCCAAGCTATGTATAAAGCCAAACTTACCCGACGCCAGCTGTCTGGGTGGCAGACAAGAAGACAACGGTCTTCTGCAATCAGTAGCTGTAATTAAGTGTAGTATGTGGACACCCCTTCAAATTAGTGGATTCGGCCGCTGACAGGTGTATAAAATTAAGCACACAGCCTGAAGAGCTCAGTGACTTTCAACGTGGCACCGTCATAGGATGCCACCTTTCCAACAAGTCAGTTTGTCAAATTTCTACCTTGCTAGGGCTGCCCCGGTCAACTGTAAGTGCTGTTTTTGTGAAGTGGAAACGTCTAGGAGCAGCAACGGCTCAGCCGCGAAATGGTAGGCCACACAAACTCACATAACGGGACGGCCGAGTGCTGAAGCGTGTATCGAGTTCCAAACTGCATTTGGAGCAACGTCACCACAAGAACTGTTCGTCGGGAGTTGATGAAATGGGTTTCCATGGCCGAGCAGCTTCACACAAGCCTAAGATCACCATGTGCAATGCCAAGCGCCGGCTGGAGTGGTGTAAAACTCACCGCCATTGGACTCTTGAGCAGTGGAAATGCGTTCTCTGGCGTCATGAATCACGCTTTACCATCTAGCAGTCCGACAGAATAATCTGTGTTTGGCGGATGGCAGGAGAATGCTACCTGCCCCAATGCATGTTGGCAACTGTAAAGTTTGGAGGCGGAATAATGGTCTGGGGCTTTTTTTTATGGTTTGGGCAAGGCCTCTTAGTTACAGTGAAGGAAAATCTTAACACTACAGCATACAATGACATTCTAAACGATTTTGTGCTTCTAACTTTGTGGCAAAAGTTTGGGGAAGGCCCTTTCCTGTTTCAGCATGACAATGCCCCCGTGCACAGCACAAAGCGAGGTCCATACAGAAATGGTTTGTCGAGATCGTTTGTGGAAGAACTTGACTGGCCTGCACAGAGCCCTGATCTCAACCCCATCAAACACCTTTGGGATTAATTGAAACGCCTACTGCGAGCCAGGCCTCATCGCCCAACATCAGTGCCCGACCTCACTAATGGTCTTATGGCTAAATGGAAGCAAGTCTCCGCAGCAATGTTTCAACATCTAGTGGAAAGCCTTCCCAGAAGAGTGGAAGCTGTTATAGCAGCAAAGGTGGGGACCAACTCCATATTAATGCCCATAATTTTGGAATGAGATGTTCTACGAGCAGGTGTCCACATACGTTTGGTCATTTAGTGTATATACAGTGTATATATATACCGCCAGCCATCTCCTGATGAAGTTGTTCATTTTCCTCTCTAGTGCCTTCACTGTTGAGGTACAGTACCTCATAGACAAGCAGTGGCCAGAGGAGTCTGGGAAGTACCCCGTGTTGGGAGCCCCATGCCTTAAACATGTTTGCAACAGCATTTCCTTCACACTCTCTATGTATGCACGCATGACTGTAAGTGGTGTGGCTTTGGATAAAAGTGTCTGCTAAACGGCATATATGCTATATTATATTTATATGATATGGTACCTGGACAACCACAATTGAAGCAAAACAAACAAAAATAATAACATTTCCCTCCTCTCTCTGATTTCAAAGACTCTCCTGTTTAACCAGTCCCAAAAAAGTGTTAGCCCCACAATGTTGAGTAGAAATAGAGGAGTGTGCCTTTAACATAGTAGAGTTACCAATTATATTATTATTCCATGAGATAAGCCTGTTAGCTATCTAACTACCTGTGGTCTTGTGAGAGAGTAAACAGTGAGCAGGCAGGTGATCGAGCAGATATCACGCTTTGATAGCGTGGTGTGTGTATGTGTGTGTGTGTGTGTGTGTGTGTGTGTGTGTGTGTGTGTGTGTGTGTGTGTGTGTGTGTGTGTGTGTGTGTGTGTGTGTGTGTGTGTGCCCCTGTGTGTGTCCATGCATGCCTCTGAGTGTGATATTGCTCTCTGATAGCTTGGTGTTAACCACTTGACATTTGGAAGTGGTTTCATTAAGTCGGCCGGCTATCAAAGACAGTTATGATGACAGGGCTTTACACATTATCACAGTAAACACTGGCTGCCTCAGATCCGTGAGACTCTAATCCTTATGGCTGCTACAGAAGCACACACAAACGCACACACACACACACACACTCAAAGGCAAACACACACCACACACACACAAACACACACACACACACACTCAAACATACAGACACACACACACAGAAAGAGAAAGAAACTGGATGTCCATAAAGAGACTGGATGGACAGAAAGAAACTGGATGGACAGAAAGAGAAAATGAAAGGCAAGACAGAATAAAGGAATGGAGAGAGAGAGAGAGAGAGAGAGAGAGAGAGAGAGAGAGGGAGTTTGAGTCACCGCTAACACTATTGATTTTCTGGGATGGGAGGGAGGGAGAGAGAGAGAGAGAGAGAGAGAGAGAGAGAGAGAGAGAGAGAGAGAGAGAGAGAGAGAGAGAGAGAGGGGGGGAGTAGTTTGAGTCACCACTAACACTATTGAATTTCTGGGACTCCAACTGTCTATCTTCCTCAACTGACTGTCTCTAACTGTTACTCTCAATGCCACAAGAATAATGTTTGTGTGTGTGTGTGTTATTGTGTGTGTGTGTTGTTGTGTGTGTGTGCTTGCGTGTGTGTTTGTGTCAAATCAAAGTTTATTGGTCCCGTACACAGATTTGCAGACGTTATCACAAGTGCAGCGAATAAAATGATTATGTTCTAGCTCCAACAGTACAGTAATTTCTTGCAACACAATAACAATACACACATAATCCAAAAAGTTTAAAAATATCAGAACAAGCAATGGCAGAGTCCCAAATATAAATATACTGTATGCATTCAGAAAGTATTCATACTCCTTTACTTATTCCACATTATGTTGTATTACAGCCTGAATTCAAAATGAACAATAAAAAATAAAATAAAACATCTACAAACAACAACACATAATGACAAGTGAAAACATGTTTATAGAAAACTTTGCAAATGTATTGGAAATTAAATACAGAAATATCTCATTTACATAAGTATTCACACCCCTGAGTCAATACGTTAGAATCACCTTTGGCAGCTTTCTGGGTAAGTCTCTAAGCGCTTTGCACACCGGGATTGGACAATATTTGCACATTCTTCTTAAAACAATTATTCAGCCTCTGTCAAGTTGGTGGTTGATCATTGCTAGACAGCCTGCAACTCCAGTGTATATTTGGCATTGTGTTTTAGTTTATTGTCCTGCTGAAAGGTGAATTTGTCTCCCAGTGTTTGGTGGAAAGCAGACTGAACCAGGTTTTCCTCTATGATTTTGCCTGTGCTTAGCTCTATTCTGTTTCTTTTTATCTTAAAAATCTCCCTAGTCCTTGCCAATGACAAGCATACCCATAACATGATGCAACCACCAATATTCTTGAAAATATGAAGAGTGGTACTCAGTGATGTGTTGTGTTGGATTTGTTCCAAACATAATGCTTCGTATTCAGGACATAAAGTTATTTCTTTGCTATTTCCTTTTTCAGTTTTACTTTAGTGCCTTATTGCAAACAGGATGTATGTTTTTGAATATGTTTATTCTGTACAGGCTTCCTTCTTTTCACACATTCAGGTTAGTATTGTGGAGTAACTACTGTACAATGTTGTTGATCCATCCTCAGTTTTCTCCTATCACAGCCTTTAAACTCTGTAACTGTTTTAAAGTCACCATTGCCGTCATGGTGAAATCCCTGAGCGGTTTCCTTTATCTCTGGCAACTGAGTTAGGAAGTAGGCCTGCATTTTTGTTGTGACTGGGTGTATTGATACACCATCCAAAGTGTAATTAATAACTTCACCATGCTCAAAGGGATATTCAATGTCTGCTTTTTTGTGTGTTTTTTTTTTACCCATCTACCAACAGGTGCCCTTCTTTGCAAGTCATTGGAAAACTTCCCTGGTCTTTGTGGTTGAATCTGTGTTTGAAATTGTATGTGTGTGTAGGTGTGTGTGCATGTGTGTGTATGTGTATGTGTGTGTGAATGTGTGTGTGTATGTGTGTGTGCTTCCGTGCGTGTGTGTGTAAAAAAGTTGGGCTGTAGAAACAAATCTTCCACAGACCATCTCTTCTCAAGGTCTTTGCTATTATTAAATAATAAATAATCTACCGCTGCAGCTACTCCAAGACTCCACCAGGTCCACACAATGCAATAAATCACTTTTAAAATAGTTCTGTGCTGTCAGCAACTCTAGTCCTTTATAAACAACAGACGTCTCTGCTTGATCGTTGTGAAAGGTAAGAAAAAAATAACTCTGTTTCAACATATCAGCTTGACCTAGGTATTGGGTTTACAGGAGAAGGGACTTGGCAATCCGCTCCCTTATGGCCTTTCTTGCCACAGTGTAACCTCCTCTACGTATCGACTGTCTGTTCTCTGAGTCAACTGCTTAAAGACACAGGTTTTTAAACAGTGACAATCAATATGTTTGATAGAAAATACCTGACTTTATTAATGATCCTAATTCTAATGAGGGAGCAGGATCTTATTTAATTTGCTCAGTCTAGCACCGGCTGAAGGACACAAGGAAACATTTTGCCCAGCAACCCTAGAGAGAGAGAGAGAGAGAGAGAGAGAGAGAGAGAGAGAGAGAGAGAGAGAGAGAGAGAGAGAGAGAGAGAGAGAGAGAGAGAGAGAGAGAGAGAGAGAGAGAGAGAGAGAGAGAGAGAGAGAGTGGAGAGAGAGCGAGAGAGAGGGCAAGAGGGTAAAATCATCTTTCAATAAATATAAAATATTACTACTTTTGCAAAAGCATAAAACCACATAGGGGTTTTAATAACGTACTAGCAATTTAATTATGTAAATCAGTGTGTGAAGACACTGCATCCAACTCTGCAGTGCTGATTACTTTAATAAGGTTTTTAACCTATTACAATTTGTTCATTCAATTTTGATAGTTTCCTCCATAATGCAAAATAAATAGAAAAATATCAGCACTCACTCAGATATGAAGATGAGACCGTGGCGAAATTCAAAATTAATTACACTTAAATGCAAATATGATTTCCTTGTTTCCATATCAAACCAGGCTTCTGTGTTTACACGCCATAATTATGATGTTTCATTAATTACAACAGGAGTGTAATGCTGAATATTTACTATCTTCAAAGGAATGTGGAAAAAAAGTAATATCTTGGAGGAACACAATTTGATTCCTTGCAACATTCAATTGGCTAAGTGTGTTATGTGTGGACTGTTGTGACACATTTGAAAATTCCATAATATGCCTGAAATATGACTGAGTTAGAAACCTCATGATTTGACCCTGTACAATGTTTCATCTGTGTAGAGACGTAGTGAACACAACACTACAACGTCAACCCAGTTCATGATTATTATAGATTTGTTTAGAACATAGGAAAAATCATGGACAGCACTATTCTACAGCTCTATTCTACAGCTCTATTCTACAGCACTATTCTACAGCACTATTCTACAGCACTATTCTACAGCTCTATTCTACAGCTCTATTCTACAGCTCTATTCTACAGCTCTATTCTACAGCTCTATTCTACAGCTCTATTCTACAGCTCTATTTTACAGCTCTATTCTACAGCTCTATTATACAGCACTGATCTACAGCTCTATTCTACAGCTCTATTCTACAGCTCTATTCTACAGCACTATTCTACAGCTCTATTCTACAGCTCTATTCTACAGCTCTATTCTACAGCTCTATTCTACAGCACTATTCTACAGCTCTATTCTACAGCTCTATTCTACAGCTCTATTCTACAGCTCTATTCTACAGCTCTATTCTACAGCACTATTCTACAGCTCTATTCTACAGCACTATTCTACAGCTCTATTCTACAGCACTATTCTACAGCTCTATTCTACAGCTCTATTCTACAGCACTATTCTACAGCTCTATTCTACAGCTCTATTCTACAGCACTACTCTACAACTCTATTCTACAGCTCTATTCTACAGCACAATTCTATAGCACTATTCTACAGCACTATTCTACAGCACTATTCTACAGCACTATTCTACAGCACTATTCTACAGCTCTATTGTACAGCTCTATTCTACAGCACTATTCTACAGCACTATTCTACAGCACTATTCTACAGCACTATTCTACAGCACAATTCTATAGCACTATTCTACAGCTCTATTCCACAGCACTATTCAGACCAAATATAAAACATAGCTGACATGTTTCTTTCCCAGAAGTGTATAGATATCCTGCTGTGAAATGATGCTGTACTGTGGAAACATCAAAATGTTAACGCCTCACATTTGACAGCGTTGTCATTCGAACTGCCCATGTCTTGTAATGTGAGGCATTAGGGTTTTAAAGCGGGTAGAGCTGGTGTGTTTCAGGTCTTAATCTGGACTAAATTGCAATATTTGAGTGATGTTATCCTCCTCATGTTTCCTGCCTGTGTTCTGTTTCAGTCTTCTTAATCCCCCTGCTACACCAAACTGGATATGACATGTTGGTCATGGATCATCAATGTTCTGGCCAGGGAAAATAGGCTTTTTGTTTTCCATCTTCTCTCTGGTTAGAAGGCCCAGGGCTGCTTTAACGGTTGCCATGGTGTTTTGACATCAGTTGAAATGAAAATAAATGAGTCCAGGAAGTTAAGATGGGCTGTTGGCTGCTGAGTGGTGCTGTGGGGGGGGGGGGGGGGGGGGGGGGAAGTAATCCTCCAACAAGATGCTCCTCGCTCACTCCTTTCCTTTCCTTCCTTCCTTCATTAATTAATACACACGCACACAAACGGATGCATGAACACACACAACACACACACACACACACACACACACACAAATAAGTACGAGTGCGAGAAGAGGCCTTCTGTTTCAGTCCAAATATCCGGACCAAGGTCTGAGTAGACGACCACAGAGTCTGAAGGTAATCCCCCCGTGATGGGATGATCCAACACACAGAGGGGGAAACCAATGAATGACGCTGACCGTTTTGAACGTTACAGTACTTTCTCAGTACTTCGGCCATGTCATTTGGTTGATCTTTACTTCAATAGGACAATCTAAACTCATCGTAAAAACAAAGCAAGCTTTGTGCAGAGTTAGTTTGTGTGGATATTTGTATCTTGATATGAGTAAGTATTGCAGATCGTTAATCTCAGTCAAACAGTAATTGCTAATGAAGCGAATAAACAGGGGCCTAACGGACCAAGTCGGCTCCAGTACCACGTGGAGATGATCCATTAGAATCACACTCACAGGGCTTCCTGTCAGCACACTCAGATTAATGGACAAACACGGGAACACTGCTAGCATTACACATGCACTGCGAGAGATAGCGCTAGAGAAATATTAAACTGCATAGATATTGTATAGCTAAACTACTCAATACTTTCTATATCTCTCCTTTTCTCTCCTCCATCCTCCTCTCCTCTCCTCCATATTCTGTTCCCTCCTCTCCTGTCCTCCCCTTCCTCTTGTCTCCTCTTTTGTATTTAATGTTATGAAGGCGTGGGTGGGATGGCTACAGTATCAATGGTAATCCCTATCCTCCAAAGCTCCCCTCTCCTCCTACTCATCTTATTATTCTATGGTATTTAGCTGACTGCAGTTCTAAACTTTTATTGCTGTTTTATTTCATGTTTTATAACCCCTCTGTGAGTGATATTAGAACTGGGTGCAATATTAAAAATCACTTTTATACCAGAATCAGGCAGAAATATAAAAGCCAAGCTAATATAATTTAGAAATGGATGAGGGGAACTCAAAATTCATACATATGGAAATATTGCAGAGATTCTCTCAGTGCCATGTGAAATAGTGAGTGGCCAGAGTGCTGAAACCAGGGGTCTATGCAGCACACGTTGACCGTTGGTTGGATAGGCAGAAGGATCATTTGGGTGCAGATCCCTCCAATATTCACAGAGTAATCATGTCCACTGTTTTATTCATAATGCCCATCATGTCTCATCAAAGACAGTTAGTGGTCTGTGTTGTCCCTTTAAACCCACATGGGGGCCATTGTAGACCTGTTGCTGTGTGTGTGTGTGTGTGTGTGTGTGTGTGTGTGTGTGTGTGTGTGTGTGTGTGTGTGTGTGTGTGTGTGTGTGTGTGTGTGTGTGTGTGAAAGCACACGGCAATGCTTTGAATTAAAAGTTAAAATATTAAATATTGAAGGAAATATTAAATATTGAAGGGAATGTCAGTCCCCCTCAGCTCCTGCTTTCAATCCAAACTACAATGCAATGAGACCCTGATCAAATCACAGGGACACAGGAGGGAGCACAAAAAGAACACAGTTCAGATGTGAGGAACAGGGAGATAAGAGGAGAGACTAGGGTGAGAGACTAGGGTGAGAGACTAGGGGAAAGACTAGGGGAGAGACTAGGGGAGATAAGAGGAGAGACTAGGGGGAGAGACTAGGGGAGAGACTAGGGTGAGAGACTAGGGGAGAGACTAGGGTGAGAGACTAGGGTGAGAGACTAGGGGAGATAAGAGGAGAGACTAGGGTGAGAGACTAGGGGAGATACTAGGGTGAGAGACTAGGGGAGAGACTAGGGGAGAGACTAGGGTGAGAGACTAGGGGAGAGACTAGGGGAGAGACTAGGGGAGAGACTAGGGTGAGAGATTAGGGTGAGAGACTAGGGGAGATAAGAGGAGACACTAGGGGAGAGACTAGGGTGAGAGACTAGGGTGAGAGACTGGGGTGAGAGACCAGGGGAGATAAGAGGAGAGACTATGGGAGAGACTAGGGGAGAGACAAGAGGAGAGACTAGGGGAGAGACTACGGGAAAGACTAGGGGAGAGAAAAGGGGAGAGACTAGGGGAGAGACTAGGGGAGAGACTAGGGTGAGAGACTAGGGTGAGAGACTAGGGTGAGAGACTAGGGGAGATAAGAGGAGAGACTAGGGGAGAGACTAGAGGAGAGACTAGGGGAGAGACTAGGGTGAGAGACTAGGGGAGAGACTAGGGGAGAGACTAGGGGAGAGACTAGGGTGAGAGACTAGGGGAGAGACTAGAGGAGAGACTAGGGGAGAGACTAGGGGAGATAAGAGGAGAGACTAGGGGAGAGACTAGAGGAGAGACTAGGGGAGAGACTAGGGGAGATAAGAGGAGAGACTAGGGGGAGAGACTTGGGTGAGAGACTAGGGGAGAGACTAGGGGAGAGACTAGGGGAGAGACTAGAGGAGAGACTATGGGAGATATGAGGAGAGACTAGGGTGAGAGACTAGGGTGAGAGACTAGGGGAGAGACTAGGGGAGAGACTAGGGGAGATAAGAGGAGAGACTAGGGTGAGAGACTAGGGTGAGAGACTAGGGTGAGAGACTAGGGGAGAGACTAGGGGAGATAAGAGGAGAGACTAGGGTGAGAGACTAGGGTGAGAGACTAGGGGAGAGACTAGGGGAGAGACTAGGGGAGAGACTAGGGGAGAGACTAGGGGAGATAAGAGGAGAGACTAGGGTGAGAGACTAGGGGAGAGACTAGGGGAGAGACTAGGGGAGAGACTAGGGTGAGAGACTAGGGGAGATAAGAGGAGAGACTAGGGTGAGAGACTAGGGGAGAGACTAGGGGTGAGACTAGGGGAGAGACTAGGGTGAGAGACTAGGGGAGATAAGAGGAGAGACTAGGGGAGAGACTAGGGGAGAGACTAGGGTGAGAGACTAGGGGAGAGACTAGGGTGAGAGACTAGGGGAGAGACTAGGGGAGATACTAGGGGAGAGACTAGGGTGAGAGACTAGGGGAGATAAGAGGAGAGACTAGGGTGAGAGACTAGGGAAGAGACTAGGGGAGAGACTAGGGGAGAGACTAGGGTGAGAGACTAGAGGAGATACTAGGGGAGAGACTAGCGGAGAGACTAGGGGAGAGACTAGGGGAGAGACTAGGGGAGAGACTAGGGGAGAGACTAGGGGAGATAAGAGGAGAGACTAGGGTGAAAGACTAGGGGAGAGACTAGGGGAGATACTAGGGGAGAGACTAGAGGAGAGACTAGGGGAGAGAC
Organism: Coregonus lavaretus; assembly: GCF_964263955.1. NCBI lineage: Eukaryota > Metazoa > Chordata > Actinopteri > Salmoniformes > Salmonidae > Coregonus > Coregonus lavaretus. Next base: position 277,406 of record NW_028161360.1, read on the forward strand.
TAGGGGAGAGACTAGGGGAGAGACTAGGGGAAAGACTAGAGGAGAGACTAGGGGAGGGACTAGGGGAGAGACTAGGGGAGAGGAGAGACTGGGGGAGATAAGAGGAGAGACTAGGGGAGAGACTAGGGGAGAGACTAGGGAGAGAGACTAGGGGAGAGACTAGGGGAGAGACTACGGGAGAGACTAGGGGAGAGACTAGGGGAGAGACTAGGGGAGATAAGAGGAGAGACTAGGGTGAGAGACTAGGGTGAGAGACTAGAGGAGAGACTAGGGGAGATAAGAGGAGAGACTAGGGTGAGAGACTAGGGGAGAGACTAGGGGAGAGACTAGGGGAGAGACTAGAGGAGAGACTAGGGGAGAGACTAGAAGAGAGACTAGGGGAGAGACTAGGGGAGAGACTAGAGGAGAGACTAGGGGAGATAAGAGGAGAGACTAGGGTGAGAGACTAGGGGAGAGACTAGGGGAGAGACTAGGGGAGAGACTAGGGGAGATAAGAGGAGAGACTAGGGTCAGAGACTAGGGGAGAGACTAGGGGAGAGACTAGGGGAGAGAGGAGAGACTAGGGGAGAGACTAGGGTGAGAGAGTAGGGGAGAGACTAGGGGAGAGACTAGGGGAGAGACTAGGGGAGATAAGAGGAGAAACTAGGGGGGAGATAAGAGGAGAGACTAGGGGAGAGACTAGGGGAGAGACTAGGGTGAGAGACTAGGGGAGAGACTAGGGGAGAGACTAGGGTGAGAGACTAGGGTGAGAGACTAGTGGAGAGACTAGGGGAGAGACTAGGGGAGAGACTAGGTGAGAGACCAGAGGAGAGACTAGGGGAGAGACTAGGGGAGAAACTAGGGGAGAGACTAGAGGAGAGACTAGGGGAGATAAGAGGAGAGACTAGGGTGAGAGACTAGGGGAGAGACTAGGGGAGAGACTAGGGGAGAGACTAGGGGAGATACTAGGGGAGAGACTAGGGGAGAGACTAGGGGGAGAGACTAGGGGAGAGACTAGGGGAGAGACTAGGGTGAGAGACTAGGGGATAGACTAGGGGATAGACTAGGGGAGATACTAGAGGAGAGACTAGGGGAGAGACTAGGGTGAGAGACTAGGGGAGAGACTAGGGGAGAGACTATGGGAGAGACTAGGGGAGAGACTAGGGGAAATAAGAGGAGAGACTAGGGGAGAGACTAGGGGAGAGACTAGGGTGAGAGACTAGGGGAGAGACTAGGGGAGAGACTAGGGTGAGAGACTAGGGTGAGAGACTAGGCGAGAGACTAGGGGAGATACTAGGGGAGAGACTAGGGGAGAGACTAGGGGAGATAAGAGGAGAGACTAGGGGAGAGACTAGGGGAGAGACTAGGGGAGAGACTAGAGGAGAGACTAGGGGAGAGACTAGGGGAGAGACTAGGGGAGAGACTAGGGTGAGAGACTAGGGGAGAGACTAGGGGAGAGACTAGAGGAGAGACTAGGGGAGAGACTAGGGAGAGACTAGGGGAGAGACTAGGGTGAGAGACTAGGGGAGAGACTAGGGGAGAGACTAGGGGAGAGACTAGGGTGAGAGAATAGGGGAGAGACTAGGGGAGATACTAGGGGAGAGACTAGGGTGAGAGACTAGGGGAGATAAGAGGAGAGAATAGGGTGAGAGACTAGGGGAGAGACTAGGGGAGAGACTAGGGGAGAGACTAGGGTAAGAGACTAGAGGAGATACTAGTGGAGAGACTAGGGGAGAGACTAGGGGAGAGACTAGGGGAGAGACTAGGGGAGATACGAGGAGAGACTAGGGTGAGAGACTAGGGGAGAGACTAGGGGAGAGACTATGGGAGAGACTAGAGGAGAGACTAGGGGAGAGACTAGGGGAGAGACTAGGGGAAAGAGGAGAGACTAGGGGAGAGACTAGGGGAGAGACTAGGGGAGATAAGAGGAGAGACTAGGGGAGAGACTAGGGGAGAGACTAGAGGATATAAGAGGAGAGACTAGGGTGAGAGACTAGGGGAGAGACTAGGGGAGAGACTAGGGGAGAAACTAGGGGGGAGATAAGAGGAGAGACTAGGGGATATAAGCGGAGAGACTAGGGTGAGAGACTAGGGGAGAGACTATGGGATAGACTAGGGGAGAGACTAGAGGAGAGACTAGGGGAGAGACTAGGGTGAGAGACTAGGGGAGAGACTAGGGGAGAGACTATGGGAGAGACTAGGGGAGAGACTAGGGGAAATAAGAGGAGAGACTAGGGGAGAGACTAGGGGAGAGACTAGGGTGAGAGACTAGGGGAGAGACTAGGGGAGAGACTAGGGTGAGAGACTAGGGTGAGAGACTAGGCGAGAGACTAGGGGAGAGACAAGGGGAGAGACTAGGGGAGATAAGAGGAGAGACTAGGGGAGAGACTAGGGGAGAGACTAGGGGAGAGACTAGAGGAGAGACTAGGGGAGAGACTAGGGGAGAGACTAGGGGAGAGACTAGGGTGAGAGACTAGGGGAGAGACTAGGGGAGAGACTAGAGGAGAGACTAGGGGAGAGACTAGGGGAGAGACTAGGGGAGAGACTAGGGTGAGAGACTAGGGGAGAGACTAGGGGAGAGACTAGGGGAGAGACTAGGGTGAGAGACTAGGGGAGAGACTAGGGGTGATACTAGAGGAGAGACTAGGGGAGAGACTAGGGGAGAGACTAGGGGAAAGACTAGAGGAGAGACTAGGGGAGAGACTAGGGGAGAGACTAGGGGAGAGACTAGAGGAGATACTAGGGGAGATAAGAGGAGAGACTAGGGGAGAGACTAGGGGAGAGACTAGGGGAGACACTAGGGTAAGAGACTAGAGGAGATACTAGTGGAGAGACTAGGGGAGAGACTAGGGGAGAGACTAGGGGAGAGACTAGGGGAGAGACTAGGGGAGAAACTAGGGGGGAGATAAGAGGAGAGACTAGGGGAGATAAGCGGAGAGACTAGGGTGAGAGACTAGGGGAGAGACTAGGGGAGAGACTAGGGTGAGAGACTAGGGTGAGAGACTAGTGGAGAGACTAGGGGAGAGACTAGGGGAGAGACTAGGGGAGAGACTAAGGGAGAGACTAGGGGAGAGACTAGAGGAGAGACTAGAGGAGAGACTAGGGGAGATAAGAGGAGAGACTAGGGTGAGAGACTAGGGGAGAGACTAGGGGAGAGACTAGGGGAGAGACTAGTGGAGAGACTAGGGGAGAGACTAGGGGCGATAAGAGGAGAGACTAGGGGAGAGACTAGGGGAGAGACTAGGGGAGAGACTAGGGTGAGAGACTAGGGGAGAGTCTAGGGTGAGAGACTAGGGTGAGAGACTAGAGGAGAGACTAGGGGAGAGACTAGGGTGAGAGACTAGGGGAGAGACTAGGGTGAGAGACTAGGGGAGAGACTAGGGGTGAGACTAGGGGAGAGACTAGGGTGAGAGACTAGGGGAGATAAGAGGAGAGACTAGGGGAGAGACTAGGGGAGAGACTAGGGGAGAGACTAGGGTGAGAGACTAGGGGAGAGACTAGGGTGAGAGACTAGGGTGAGAGACTAGGGGAGAGACTAGGGGAGAGACTAGGGTGAGAGACTACGGGAGAGACTAGGGTGAGAGACTAGGGGAGAGACTAGGGGAGATACTAGGGGAGAGACTAGGGTGAGAGACTAGGGGAGATACGAGGAGAGACTAGGGTGAGAGACTAGGGGAGAGACTAGGGGAGAGACTAGGGGAGAGACTAGAGGAGAGACTAGGGGAGAGACTAGGGGAGAGACTAGGGGAAAGACTAGAGGAGAGACTAGGGGAGAGACTAGGGGAGAGACTAGGGGAGAGACTAGGGGAGAGACTAGGGGAAAGACTAGAGGAGAGACTAGGGGAGAGACTAGGGGAGAGACTAGGGGAGAGACTAGAGGAGATACTAGGGGAGATAAGAGGAGAGACTAGGGGAGAGACTAGGGGAGAGACTAGGGGAGAGACTAGAGGATATAAGAGGAGAGACTAGGGTGAGAGACTAGGGGAGAGACTAGGGGAGAGACTAGGGGAGAAACTAGGGGGGAGATAAGAGGAGAGACTAGGGGAGATAAGCGGAGAGACTAGGGTGAGAGACTAGGGGAGAGACTAGGGGATAGACTAGGGGAGAGACTAGAGGAGAGACTAGGGGAGAGACTAGGGTGAGAGACTAGGGGAGAGACTAGGGGAGAGACTATGGGAGAGACTAGGGGAGAGACTAGGGGAAATAAGAGGAGAGACTAGGGGAGAGACTAGGGGAGTGACTAGGGTGAGAGACTAGGGGAGAGACTAGGGGAGAGACTAGGGTGAGAGACTAGGGTGAGAGACTAGGCGAGAGACTAGGGGAGAGACTAGGGGAGAGACTAGGGGAGATAAGAGGAGAGACTAGGGGAGAGACTAGGGGAGAGACTAGGGGAGAGACTAGAGGAGAGACTAGGGGAGAGACTAGGGGAGAGACTAGGGGAGAGACTAGGGTGAGAGACTAGGGGAGAGACTAGGGGAGAGAGGAGAGACTAGGGGAGAGACTAGGGGAGAGACTAGGGGAGAGACTAGGGTGAGAGACTAGGGGAAAGACTAGGGGAGAGACTAGGGAAGAGACTAGGGTGAGAGACTAGGGGAGAGACTAGGGGAGAAACTAGGGGAGAGACTATGGTGAGAGACTAGGGGAGATAAGAGGAGAGAATAGGGTGAGAGACTAGGGGAGAGACTAGGGGAGAGACTAGGGGAGAGACTAGGGTAAGAGACTATAGGAGATACTTGTGGAGAGACTAGGGGAGAGACTAGGGGAGAGACTAGGGAAGAGACTAGGGGAGAGACTAGGGGAGATACGAGGAGAGACTAGGGTGAGAGACTAGGGGAGAGACTAGGGGAGAGACTAGGGGAGAGACTAGAGGAGAGACTAGGGGAGAGACTAGGGGAGAGACTAGGGGAGAGACTAGAGGAGATACTAGGGGAGATAAGAGGAGAGACTAGGGGAGAGACTAGGGGAGAGACTAGGGTGAGAGACTAGGGTGAGAGACTAGGGGAGAGACTAGGGGAGAGACTAGGGTGAGAGACTAGGGGAGAGACTAGGGTGAGAGACTAGGGGAGAGACTAGGGGAGATACTAGGGGAGAGACTAGGGTGAGAGACTAGGGGAGATACGAGGAGAGACTAGGGTGAGAGACTAGGGGAGAGACTAGGGGAGAGACTAGGGGAGAGTCTAGAGGAGAGACTAGGGGAGAGACTAGGGGAGAGACTAGGGGAAAGACTAGAGGAGAGACTAGGGGAGAGACTAGGGGAGAGACTAGGGGAGAGACTAGGGGAGAGACTAGGGGAAAGACTAGAGGAGAGACTAGGGGAGAGACTAGGGGAGAGACTAGGGGAGAGACTAGAGGAGATACTAGGGGAGATAAGAGGAGAGACTAGGGGAGAGACTAGGGGAGAGACTAGGGGAGAGACTAGAGGATATAAGAGGAGAGACTAGGGTGAGAGACTAGGGGAGAGACTAGGGGAGAGACTAGGGGAGAAACTAGGGGGGAGATAAGAGGAGAGACTAGGGGAGATAAGCGGAGAGACTAGGGTGAGAGACTAGGGGAGAGACTAGGGCAAAGACTAGGGGAGAGACTAGAGGAGAGACTAGGGGAGAGACTAGGGTGAGAGACTAGGGGAGAGACTAGGGGAGAGACTATGGGAGAGACTAGGGGAGAGACTAGGGGAAATAAGAGGAGAGACTAGGGGAGAGACTAGGGGAGTGACTAGGGTGAGAGACTAGGGGAGAGACTAGGGGAGAGACTAGGGTGAGAGACTAGGGTGAGAGACTAGGCGAGAGACTAGGGGAGAGACTAGGGGAGAGACTAGGGGAGATAAGAGGAGAGACTAGGGGAGAGACTAGGGGAGAGACTAGGGGAGAGACTAGAGGAGAGACTAGGGGAGAGACTAGGGGAGAGACTAGGGGAGAGACTAGGGTGAGAGACTAGGGGAGAGACTAGGGGAGAGAGGAGAGACTAGGGGAGAGACTAGGGGAGAGACTAGGGGAGAGACTAGGGTGAGAGACTAGGGGAAAGACTAGGGGAGAGACTAGGGAAGAGACTAGGGTGAGAGACTAGGGGAGAGACTAGGGGAGATACTAGGGGATAGACTATGGTGAGAGACTAGGGGAGATAAGAGGAGAGAATAGGGTGAGAGACTAGGGGAGAGACTAGGGGAGAGACTAGGGGAGAGACTAGGGTAAGAGACTATAGGAGATACTTGTGGAGAGACTAGGGGAGAGACTAGGGGAGAGACTAGGGAAGAGACTAGGGGAGAGACTAGGGGAGATACGAGGAGAGACTAGGGTGAGAGACTAGGGGAGAGACTAGGGGAGAGACTAGGGGAGAGACTAGAGGAGAGACTAGGGGAGAGACTAGGGGAGAGACTAGGGGAGAGACTAGAGGAGATACTAGGGGAGATAAGAGGAGAGACTAGGGGAGAGACTAGGGGAGAGACTAGGGGAGAGACTAGGGTAAGAGACTAGAGGAGATACTAGTGGAGAGACTAGGGGAGAGACTAGGGGAGAGACTAGGGGAGAGACTAGGGGAGAGACTAGGGGAGAAACTAGGGGGGAGATAAGAGGAGAGACTAGGGGAGATAAGCGGAGAGACTAGGGTGAGAGACTAGGGGAGAGACTAGGGGAGAGACTAGGGGAGAGTCTAGAGGAGAGACTAGGGGAGAGACTAGGGGAGAGACTAGGGGAAAGACTAGAGGAGAGACTAGGGGAGAGACTAGGGGAGAGACTAGGGGAGAGACTAGGGGAGAGACTAGGGGAAAGACTAGAGGAGAGACTAGGGGAGAGACTAGGGGAGAGACTAGGGGAGAGACTAGAGGAGATACTAGGGGAGATAAGAGGAGAGACTAGGGGAGAGACTAGGGGAGAGACTAGGGGAGAGACTAGAGGATATAAGAGGAGAGACTAGGGTGTGAGACTAGGGGAGAGACTAGGGGAGAGACTAGGGGAGAAACTAGGGGGGAGATAAGAGGAGAGACTAGGGGAGATAAGCGGAGAGACTAGGGTGAGAGACTAGGGGAGAGACTAGGGCAAAGACTAGGGGAGAGACTAGAGGAGAGACTAGGGGAGAGACTAGGGTGAGAGACTAGGGGAGAGACTAGGGGAGAGACTATGGGAGAGACTAGGGGAGAGACTAGGGGAAATAAGAGGAGAGACTAGGGGAGAGACTAGGGGAGTGACTAGGGTGAGAGACTAGGGGAGAGACTAGGGGAGAGACTAGGGTGAGAGACTAGGGTGAGAGACTAGGCGAGAGACTAGGGGAGAGACTAGGGGAGAGACTAGGGGAGATAAGAGGAGAGACTAGGGGAGAGACTAGGGGAGAGACTAGGGGAGAGACTAGAGGAGAGACTAGGGGAGAGACTAGGGGAGAGACTAGGGGAGAGACTAGGGTGAGAGACTAGGGGAGAGACTAGGGGAGAGAGGAGAGACTAGGGGAGAGACTAGGGGAGAGACTAGGGGAGAGACTAGGGTGAGAGACTAGGGGAAAGACTAGGGGAGAGACTAGGGAAGAGACTAGGGTGAGAGACTAGGGGAGAGACTAGGGGAGATACTAGGGGATAGACTATGGTGAGAGACTAGGGGAGATAAGAGGAGAGAATAGGGTGAGAGACTAGGGGAGAGACTAGGGGAGAGACTAGGGGAGAGACTAGGGTAAGAGACTATAGGAGATACTTGTGGAGAGACTAGGGGAGAGACTAGGGGAGAGACTAGGGAAGAGACTAGGGGAGAGACTAGGGGAGATACGAGGAGAGACTAGGGTGAGAGACTAGGGGAGAGACTAGGGGAGAGACTAGGGGAGAGACTAGAGGAGAGACTAGGGGAGAGACTAGGGGAGAGACTAGGGGAGAGACTAGAGGAGATACTAGGGGAGATAAGAGGAGAGACTAGGGGAGAGACTAGGGGAGAGACTAGGGGAGAGACTAGGGTAAGAGACTAGAGGAGATACTAGTGGAGAGACTAGGGGAGAGACTAGGGGAGAGACTAGGGGAGAGACTAGGGGAGAGACTAGGGGAGAAACTAGGGGGGAGATAAGAGGAGAGACTAGGGGAGATAAGCGGAGAGACTAGGGTGAGAGACTAGGGGAGAGACTAGGGGAGAGACTAGGGGAGAGACTAGGGGAGAGACTAGAGGAGAGACTAGAGGAGAGACTAGGGGAGATAAGAGGAGAGACTAGGGTGAGAGACTAGGGGAGAGACTAGGGGAGAGACTAGGGGAGAGACTAGTGGAGAGACTAGGGGAGAGACTAGGGGAGATAAGAGGAGAGACTAGGGTGAGAGACTAGGGGAGAGACTAGGGGAGAGACTAGGGGAGAGACTAGTGGAGAGACTAGGGGAGAGACTAGGGGAGATAAGAGGAGAGACTAGGGGAGAGACTAGGGGAGAGACTAGGGGAGAGACTAGGGTGAGAGACTAGGGGAGAGTCTAGGGTGAGAGACTAGGGTGAGAGACTAGGGGAGAGACTAGGGGAGAGACTAGGGTGAGAGACTAGGGGAGAGACTAGGGTGAGACACTAGGGGAGAGACTAGGGGTGAGACTAGGGGAGAGACTAGGGTGAGAGACTAGGGGAGATAAGAGGAGAGACTAGGGGAGAGACTAGGGGAGAGACTAGGGGAGAGACTAGGGTGAGAGACTAGGGGAGAGACTAGGGTGAGAGACTAGGGTGAGAGACTAGGGGAGAGACTAGGGGAGAGACTAGGGTGAGAGACTAGGGGAGAGACTAGGGTGAGAGACTAGGGGAGAGACTAGGGGAGAGACTAGGGGAGAGACTAGTGGAGAGACTAGGGGATAGACTAGGGGAGATAAGAGGAGAGACTAGGGGAGAGACTAGGGGAGAGACTAGGGGAGAGACTAGGGTGAGAGACTAGGGGAGAGTCTAGGGTGAGAGACTAGGGTGAGAGACTAGGGGAGAGACTAGGGGAGAGACTAGGGTGAGAGACTAGGGGAGAGACTAGGGTGAGAGACTAGGGGAGAGACTAGGGGTGAGACTAGGGGAGAGACTAGGGTGAGAGACTAGGGGAGATAAGAGGAGAGACTAGGGGAGAGACTAGGGGAGAGACTAGGGGAGAGACTAGGGTGAGAGACTAGGGGAGAGACTAGGGTGAGAGACTAGGGTGAGAGACTAGGGGAGAGACTAGGGGAGAGACTAGGGTGAGAGACTAGGGGAGAGACTAGGGTGAGAGACTAGGGGAGAGACTAGGGGAGATACTAGGGGAGAGACTAGGGTGAGAGACTAGGGGAGATACGAGGAGAGACTAGGGTGAGAGACTAGGGGAGAGACTAGGGGAGAGACTAGGGGAGAGACTAGAGGAGAGACTAGGGGAGAGACTAGGGGAGAGACTAGGGGAAAGACTAGAGGAGAGACTAGGGGAGAGACTAGGGGAGAGACTAGGGGAGAGACTAGGGGAGAGACTAGGGGAAAGACTAGAGGAGAGACTAGGGGAGAGACTAGGGGAGAGACTAGGGGAGAGACTAGAGGAGATACTAGGGGAGATAAGAGGAGAGACTAGGGGAGAGACTAGGGGAGAGACTAGGGGAGAGACTAGAGGATATAAGAGGAGAGACTAGGGTGAGAGACTAGGGGAGAGACTAGGGGAGAGACTAGGGGAGAAACTAGGGGGGAGATAAGAGGAGAGACTAGGGGAGATAAGCGGAGAGACTAGGGTGAGAGACTAGGGGAGAGACTAGGGGATAGACTAGGGGAGAGACTAGAGGAGAGACTAGGGGAGAGACTAGGGTGAGAGACTAGGGGAGAGACTAGGGGAGAGACTATGGGAGAGACTAGGGGAGAGACTAGGGGAAATAAGAGGAGAGACTAGGGGAGAGACTAGGGGAGTGACTAGGGTGAGAGACTAGGGGAGAGACTAGGGGAGAGACTAGGGTGAGAGACTAGGGTGAGAGACTAGGCGAGAGACTAGGGGAGAGACTAGGGGAGAGACTAGGGGAGATAAGAGGAGAGACTAGGGGAGAGACTAGGGGAGAGACTAGGGGAGAGACTAGAGGAGAGACTAGGGGAGAGACTAGGGGAGAGACTAGGGGAGAGACTAGGGTGAGAGACTAGGGGAGAGACTAGGGGAGAGAGGAGAGACTAGGGGAGAGACTAGGGGAGAGACTAGGGGAGAGACTAGGGTGAGAGACTAGGGGAAAGACTAGGGGAGAGACTAGGGAAGAGACTAGGGTGAGAGACTAGGGGAGAGACTAGGGGAGAAACTAGGGGAGAGACTATGGTGAGAGACTAGGGGAGATAAGAGGAGAGAATAGGGTGAGAGACTAGGGGAGAGACTAGGGGAGAGACTAGGGGAGAGACTAGGGTAAGAGACTATAGGAGATACTTGTGGAGAGACTAGGGGAGAGACTAGGGGAGAGACTAGGGAAGAGACTAGGGGAGAGACTAGGGGAGATACGAGGAGAGACTAGGGTGAGAGACTAGGGGAGAGACTAGGGGAGAGACTAGGGGAGAGACTAGAGGAGAGACTAGGGGAGAGACTAGGGGAGAGACTAGGGGAGAGACTAGAGGAGATACTAGGGGAGATAAGAGGAGAGACTAGGGGAGAGACTAGGGGAGAGACTAGGGTGAGAGACTAGGGTGAGAGACTAGGGGAGAGACTAGGGGAGAGACTAGGGTGAGAGACTAGGGGAGAGACTAGGGTGAGAGACTAGGGGAGAGACTAGGGGAGATACTAGGGGAGAGACTAGGGTGAGAGACTAGGGGAGATACGAGGAGAGACTAGGGTGAGAGACTAGGGGAGAGACTAGGGGAGAGACTAGGGGAGAGTCTAGAGGAGAGACTAGGGGAGAGACTAGGGGAGAGACTAGGGGAAAGACTAGAGGAGAGACTAGGGGAGAGACTAGGGGAGAGACTAGGGGAGAGACTAGGGGAAAGACTAGAGGAGAGACTAGGGGAGAGACTAGGGGAGAGACTAGGGGAGAGACTAGAGGAGATACTAGGGGAGATAAGAGGAGAGACTAGGGGAGAGACTAGGGGAGAGACTAGGGGAGAGACTAGAGGATATAAGAGGAGAGACTAGGGTGAGAGACTAGGGGAGAGACTAGGGGAGAGACTAGGGGAGAAACTAGGGGGGAGATAAGAGGAGAGACTAGGGGAGATAAGCGGAGAGACTAGGGTGAGAGACTAGGGGAGAGACTAGGGCAAAGACTAGGGGAGAGACTAGAGGAGAGACTAGGGGAGAGACTAGGGTGAGAGACTAGGGGAGAGACTAGGGGAGAGACTATGGGAGAGACTAGGGGAGAGACTAGGGGAAATAAGAGGAGAGACTAGGGGAGAGACTAGGGGAGTGACTAGGGTGAGAGACTAGGGGAGAGACTAGGGGAGAGACTAGGGTGAGAGACTAGGGTGAGAGACTAGGCGAGAGACTAGGGGAGAGACTAGGGGAGAGACTAGGGGAGATAAGAGGAGAGACTAGGGGAGAGACTAGGGGAGAGACTAGGGGAGAGACTAGAGGAGAGACTAGGGGAGAGACTAGGGGAGAGACTAGGGGAGAGACTAGGGTGAGAGACTAGGGGAGAGACTAGGGGAGAGAGGAGAGACTAGGGGAGAGACTAGGGGAGAGACTAGGGGAGAGACTAGGGTGAGAGACTAGGGGAAAGACTAGGGGAGAGACTAGGGAAGAGACTAGGGTGAGAGACTAGGGGAGAGACTAGGGGAGATACTAGGGGATAGACTATGGTGAGAGACTAGGGGAGATAAGAGGAGAGAATAGGGTGAGAGACTAGGGGAGAGACTAGGGGAGAGACTAGGGGAGAGACTAGGGTAAGAGACTATAGGAGATACTTGTGGAGAGACTAGGGGAGAGACTAGGGGAGAGACTAGGGAAGAGACTAGGGGAGAGACTAGGGGAGATACGAGGAGAGACTAGGGTGAGAGACTAGGGGAGAGACTAGGGGAGAGACTAGGGGAGAGACTAGAGGAGAGACTAGGGGAGAGACTAGGGGAGAGACTAGGGGAGAGACTAGAGGAGATACTAGGGGAGATAAGAGGAGAGACTAGGGGAGAGACTAGGGGAGAGACTAGGGGAGAGACTAGGGTAAGAGACTAGAGGAGATACTAGTGGAGAGACTAGGGGAGAGACTAGGGGAGAGACTAGGGGAGAGACTAGGGGAGAGACTAGGGGAGAAACTAGGGGGGAGATAAGAGGAGAGACTAGGGGAGATAAGCGGAGAGACTAGGGTGAGAGACTAGGGGAGAGACTAGGGGAGAGACTAGGGGAGAGACTAGGGGAGAGACTAGAGGAGAGACTAGAGGAGAGACTAGGGGAGATAAGAGGAGAGACTAGGGTGAGAGACTAGGGGAGAGACTAGGGGAGAGACTAGGGGAGAGACTAGTGGAGAGACTAGGGGAGAGACTAGGGGAGATAAGAGGAGAGACTAGGGTGAGAGACTAGGGGAGAGACTAGGGGAGAGACTAGGGGAGAGACTAGTGGAGAGACTAGGGGAGAGACTAGGGGAGATAAGAGGAGAGACTAGGGGAGAGACTAGGGGAGAGACTAGGGGAGAGACTAGGGTGAGAGACTAGGGGAGAGTCTAGGGTGAGAGACTAGGGTGAGAGACTAGGGGAGAGACTAGGGGAGAGACTAGGGTGAGAGACTAGGGGAGAGACTAGGGTGAGACACTAGGGGAGAGACTAGGGGTGAGACTAGGGGAGAGACTAGGGTGAGAGACTAGGGGAGATAAGAGGAGAGACTAGGGGAGAGACTAGGGGAGAGACTAGGGGAGAGACTAGGGTGAGAGACTAGGGGAGAGACTAGGGTGAGAGACTAGGGTGAGAGACTAGGGGAGAGACTAGGGGAGAGACTAGGGTGAGAGACTAGGGGAGAGACTAGGGTGAGAGACTAGGGGAGAGACTAGGGGAGATACTAGGGGAGAGACTAGGGTGAGAGACTAGGGGAGATAAGAGGAGAGACTAGGGTGAGAGACTAGGGGAGAGACTAGGGGAGAGACTAGGGGAGAGACTAGGGTGAGAGACTAGAGGAGATACTAGGGGAGAGACTAGGGGAGAGACTAGGGGAGAGACTAGGGGAGAGACTAGGGGAGAGACTAGGTGAGAGACTAGGGGAGAGACTAGGTGAGATAAGAGGAGAGACTAGGGTGAAAGACTAGGGGAGAGACTAGGGGAGATACTAGGGGAGAGACTAGAGGAGAGACTAGGGGAGAGACTAGGGTGAGAGAGTAGGGGAGAGACTAGGGGAGAGACTAGGGGAGAGACTAGAGGAGAGACTAGGGGAGAGGCTAGGGAGAGAGACTAGGGGAGAGACTAGGGGAGAGACTATGGGAGAGACTAGGGGAGAGACTAGGGGAGATAAGAGGAGAGACTAGGGTGAGAGACTAGTGGAGAGACTAGGGGAGAGACAGGGGAGAGACTAGAGGAGAGACTAGGGGAGAGAGGAGAGACTATGGGAGAGACTAGGGTGAGAGACTAGAGGAGAGACTAGGGGAGATAAGAGGAGAGACTAGGGTGAGAGACTAGGGGAGAGACTAGGGGAGAGACTAGGGGAGAGACTAGAGGAGAGACTAGGGGAGAGACTAGAAGAGAGACTAGGGGAGAGACTAGAGAGAGACTAGAGGAGAGACTAGGGGAGATAAGAGGAGAGACTAGGGTGAGAGACTAGGGGAGAGACTAGGGGAGAGACTAGGGGAGAGACTAGGGGAGAAACTAGGGGAGATAAGAGGAGAGACTAGGGTGAGAGACTAGGGGAGAGACTAGGGGAGAGACTAGAGGAGAGACTAAGGGAGAGACTAGGGTGAGAGAGTAGGGGAGAGACTAGGGGAGAGACTAGGGGAGAGACTAGGGGAGATAAGAGGAGAAACTAGGGGGGAGATAAGAGGAGAGACTAGGGGAGAGACTAGGGGAGAGACTAGGGTGAGAGACTAGGGGAGAGACTAGGGGAGAGACTAGGTGAGAGACTAGAGGAGAGACTAGGGGAGAGAGGAGAGACTATGGGAGAGACTAGGGTGAGAGACTACAGCATGGTGGTGGCAGTATCATGCTGTGGGGTGTTTTTCATCAGAAGGGACTGGGAAACTGGTCAGAACTGAAGGATGGTGTTCTCGGGGTGATGAGATGTGTTGGGTTTGCGCCAGACGTAGCGTTTTCCTTGATGGCCAAAAGGCTCAATTTTAGTCTCATCTGACCAGAGTACCTTCTTCCATATGTTTGGGGAGTCTCCCACATGCCTTTTGGATAACACCAAATTGCTTATTTTATTCTTTAAGCAATGGCTTTTTTCTGGCCACTCTTCCGTAAAGCCCAGCTCTGTGGAGTGTACTGCTTAAAGTTGTCCTATGGACAGATACTCCAATCTCCGCTGTGGAGCTTTGCAGCTCTTTCAGGGTTATTTTTGGTCTCTTTGTTGCCTCTGATTAATGCCCTCCTTGCCTGGTCTGTGAGTTTTGGTGGTCGGCCCTCTCTTGGCATGTTTGTTGTGGTGCCATATTCTTTCAATTTTTTAATAATGGATTTAATGGTGCTCCGTGGAATGTTCAAAGTTTCAGATATTCTTTTATAACCCAACCCTGATCTGTACTTCTCCAGAACTTTGTCCTTACCTGTTTGGAGAGCTCCTTGGTCTTCATGGTGCCGCTAGCTTGGTGGTGCCCCTTGATTGGTGGTGTTGCAGACTCTGGGGCCTTTCAGAACTGGTGTATATATACTGAGATGATGTGACAGATCATGTGACACTTAGATTGCACACAGGTGGACTTTATTTAATTAATTATGTGACTTCTGAAGGTAATTGCTTGCACCAGATCTTATTTAGGGGCTTCATAGCAAAGGGGGGTGAATATATATGCACGCACCACTTTTCCGTTATCAATTTTTTAGAATTTTTTGAAAGTTATTTCTTTAATTTCACTTCACCAATTTGGACTATTTCGTGTATGTCCATTACATGAAATCCAAATAAAAATCAATTTAAATTACAGGTTGAAATGCAACAAAATATGAAAAACACCAAGGGGGATGAATACTTTTGCAAGGCACTGTATATGGTATGTTGTATGTAATTTGGTAAAAAGC
>NW_028161360.1:297416-307981 GCF_964263955.1 Coregonus lavaretus
TGCTTCCACACAGGTGTGGTTCCTGAGTTAATTAAGCAATTAACATCCCATAATGCTTAGGGTCATGTATGAAAATGCTGGTCAGGCCATTATTTTCCACAGGGCACAAGTGGTCACTGAATGGTTTGATGAGCATGAAAATGATGTCAGCCATGGCTGTCTCAGTCACCAGATCTCAACCCAATTGAACACTTGGAGCGGCGCCTGAGACAGCGTTTTTCACCACCATCAATAGAACACCAAATCATGGAATTTCTCATGAAAGAATGGTGTCGCATCCCTCCAATAGAGTTCGAGACACTAGTAGAATCAATGCCAAGGCACATTGAAGCTGTTCTGGCTCGTGGTGGTCCAACGGCTTATTAAGACACTTTATGATGGTGTTTCCTTTATTTTGGCAGTTACCTGTAGTTAGACAAGCTTGCTACTCTAACCTGATTGATAGCCTGAAAAGGCTTCTTGGTAGCATGTTATGAGGTTGGGAGATTGGGAACCTATCTGGGCTAGCTAAAGCCAATTTCATTAAATTGCTAGGTTGCTAGAATTATTACTTATTTTTTGGGTATGATGCCTCTGATGTGATTTTCTATTTCAATAACCTTTTCTCAAATACAAAAATTTATTACAAAAAGTGCTTAATTTTGTCCATTTAAAGAGATGACTGTGATAATAACAATTGTGTTGTTATTAAGGCTGTACACATTATCAGTGATACACAGTAACAGTAATACACAGTAACAGTAATACACAGTAACAGTAATACACAGTAACAGTAATACACAGTAACAGTAATACACAGTAACAGTAATACACAGTAACAGTAATACACAGTAACAGTGATACACAGTAACAGTGATACACAGTAACAGTAATACACAGTAACAGTAATACACAGTAACAGTAATACACAGTAACAGTAATACACAGTAACAGTAATACACAGTAACAGTGATACACAGTAACAGTGATACACAGTAACAGTAATACACAGTAACAGTAATACACAGTAACAGTAATACACAGTAACAGTAATACACAGTAACAGTAATACACAGTAACAGTGATACACAGTAACAGTAATACACAGTAACAGTAATACACAGTAACAGTAATACACAGTAACAGTGATACACAGTAACAGTAATACACAGTAACAGTGATACCACAGGTCTTATGCTGTGTTCTGTGTAACTATACGTATGCTGCTGTCTAGAACATGGCACACTTTCAAAAAGAATGTGACTAAATAAAGGATGAATACATTTACAATTTAAAAAGTAACAAAGTGACTAGATTGGTAGGTTTCATTGGTTGGTTGTTTTCTTTAATGTCCGATCAGTCATTTGTGAAGTGTACTGTCATGAACCCTGCATCCTGAGTCGGTTCCTGCCTGTGTTGTCATTTTTCTGCTCGGGATCTCCAGTTTCCCGAGTGTTCTGGAACGCTCCCTGCCTGGTTGCCGGGCGACGTTGCTAGGCGGGAGCTCTCCTGATTAACCGCACCTGCATCCCATCAGCGATCTGCACACCTGGTCCTGATCATCACCCTTTTTAGGCTCTGACCTGACATCCATTCCCTGCTGGATCGTTAGCCATGAACAGTATGTTTGTCAGTGTATCAGCCTTGGAGCTTCTAGCGTTAGTTTTGTTGTTTTGCACCTTGTTGGCTTGCTGTGTACTTACCTCCGTTTTGTTCTATCTGCAGTCACTCACCCGGAACCTTCACCCAACCCCTGCCTGGTGGTCGGCGGCTGCCGAGCCATTATTGGACCTGCCACTGCACCCCCACCAACTCATCTCCGCCGCCCGCTCTGTTCCCTGGATTATTCAGCATCGCTTTTGAATCTGTTAAATAAATACTCACCTTCGTTTCAACTCACCTTGTCCTGGTCTGCTTCTGGGTTCTGGCTTTGTAACCCGTGACAGAACGATCCGGCCAGTAATGAACCCAGCGGACCTGGACTCTGTTCGCCATGCCATTACCCATCAGGAGAAGATGTTGGGACATCATAGCACGGCACTACAGGAGATAGCGTTGTCAGTTCGGAACCTTTCTACCAGTCTGACGGAGATCCAGGCCCAGCTCAGTTTTCCGGTGGAGAATCCACTACCGGTTTCACCCATCTCGCCTGCCGCTTCTGGAGCTGTGTCCTTCCGTGAGCCCAAGGTTCCGACGCCGGATAAATATGAGGGGGAGCTGGGAAGATGCCGTTCTTTCCTTATGCAGTGTGGATTAGTGTTCAATCTACAGCCCTACTCTTATGCCACAGACAAGGCTAGGATAGCCTTTGTTATTGAGTTGCTGCGTGGTCGAGCGCTGGAGTGGGCTTCAGCCGTTTGGGAACGACAGGACACCTGCATGGCTTCATACCAGGGGTTCACGGCCGAGATGAGGAAGCTATTCGACCATTCCGTCCGAGGTATGGACGCAGCTAGGCGCCTGTTTTCGCTTCGCCAAGGAACTCGCAGCGTTGCCGACTTCGTGATCGAGTTCAGGACGTTGGCTGTGGAGAGTGGGTGGAATGAGGAGTCTCTGCAAGCGGCCTTTTACCAGGGCCTGTCGGAGCAGCTCAAGGATGAGTTGATCTCCTAACCGGAGCCTAGTGACCTGGACAGCTTGGTAGCCTTGTCTATTCGGGTGGATAACCGAGTTCGAGAGCGAAGGAGGGAGAAGCAATGGGGCCCGTCCAATCGATCAGCTTCTCAGTTCCCAGTCGGGTCGGGGGGTGGACCAGAATACGTCGATCATTGTCCACCACACAGGATTAGTGGAGAGGTCCTGCCTCCCGATTCTGAACCCAGGCAAGTGGGGCGGCACGGGTTAACCAAGGAGGAGCGCCAACATAGACGTAAGACCAACTGCTGCCTTTACTGTGGTAGTTCGGGACATTACATCTCCACTTGTTCCCGGCGGTCGTCAAACTGCTCGGCTCGCTAAAGTTGGGAGGACTTTTAGCGAGCCAGTTTCAACCTCTCAATACCTCTGTCAGACCCCGTTTCCCGGCTACCCTCATGAACAGGAATCAGAGCTTAGCGATTAACGCTTTTTTTTCGATTCAGGTGCCGATGGAAGCTTTATTGATGCCGAAGTGGTGGAACAGCTGGGGCTTTCCAAGGAGCAATTACCGGAAGCCATTGAAGCTACCACTCTGAACGGCAGTAGTCTGGCACGTATCACGATGAGGACTGAACCGGTTAAGATGCTGTTGTCAGGGAATCATTCTGAGGTGATCTCATTCTTCATTCTGCCTTCTTCCCATGTTCCTCTGGTCCTTGGATACCCCTGGCTGAAGGAACACAATCCCACGTTCGATTGGGTGACGGGCAAGGTAACTAGTTGGAGCCTTGATTGTCATGCTAACTGTCTCAAGACTGCCTGTTCCCATTCGGTTCCCAGTCAGGTGATTGAGGCTAAACCCCCAGATGTGTCCCTGGTTCCCGAGACATATCACGATTTGGGGGAAGTGTTCAGTAAGCAGAGGGCTCTGTCACTCCCTCCCCACCGACCATATGATTGTGCCATCAACCTGTTCCCTGGAGCTGTCTATCCCAAGGGACGGTTATACAGTATCTCCCGACCTGAACGTGAGGCTTTGGAGACCTACATCAAGGAGTCCCTAGCTGCTGGACTCATTCGTCCCTCGTCATCACCCCTGGGGGCAGGATTCTTCTTTGTGGGTAAGAAGGATGGCTCTCTTCGACCGTGTATTGATTATCGGGGGTTGAATGATATCACGGTCAAGAACAAGTATCGCCTGCCCTTGATGAGCTCTGCCTTCGACTCCTTACAGGGTGCTACTGTGTTCACCAAGCTAGACCTACGCAATGCGTATCACCTGGTCCGGATCAGAGAGGGGGACGAGTGGTTGACGGGTTTCAATACACCGATGGGTCACTTCGAGTATCAGGTGATGCCGTTTGGACTGACCAATGCTCCAGCTGTATTCCAGAGTATGGTGAATGACGTCCTGAGAGATATGATCGGTCTCTTTGTGTTTGTTTACCTGGATGACATTCTGATCTTCTCGAAGGAACCTTCCAACCACGTCCAGCATGTCAGGCAGGTTCTGCAGCGATTGTTGGAGAATAGCCTGTTCGTGAAGGCCGAGAAGTGCGAATTTCACGCCCACACTACATCCTTCCTCGGGTACATCATCTCCAGGGGAGAGATTAGGATGGACCAGGAGAAGGTTAGGGCGGTTCTGGAATGGGCCCAGCCCGGTACGAGATTGCAGCTTCAGAGGTTTCTGGGGTTTGCGAATTTCTACCGCAGATTCATCCGGGATTACAGCCGTGTGGCCGCTCCGTTAACTGCCCTGACTTCCAGTACCAGGACCTTCAATTGGAATCCGGAGGCGGATCGAGCGTTCCTGGATTTGAAGAGGCGATTCACCAACGCACCGATTCTCTCTCAACCTGACACGGCCCGTCAGTTCGTCGTTGAAGTGGATGCGTCTGATGTGGGGGTTGGCGCCATCCTGTCCCAGCGATGCTCCACTGACGGTAAACTCCATCCCTGCGCCTACTACTCTCGTCGTCTTTCGTCTGCGGAGAGGAACTATGATGTGGGTAACCGGGAGCTTCTCGCGGTGAAGCTTGCCTTGGAGGAGTGGCGCCACTGGTTGGAGGGGGCGGAGCAACCGTTTATTGTCTGGACTGACCACAAGAATCTTGCTTACGTGCAATCGGCTAGACGTCTCAACTCCCGTCAGGCCAGGTGGGCTTTGTTTTTCGGACGCTTTAATTTTTCCCTGACGTTCCGACCTGGATCTAAGAATGGCAAGGCGGACGCCTTGTCCCAGATGTTCTCCAAGACGGAGGAGAGTGGGGCCAAGACCGAGACGATTCTTCCCCGGAACTGTGTCGTGGGAGCAGTTATGTGGAAGATTGAGGAGGAGGTTATGGCGGCCCTTCGGACGCAGCCCGGTCCCGGTAACGGTCCACCCGGTCGGTTGTTTGTGCTTGAGTCGGTTCGTTCTGCTGTCCTCCAATGGTCCCACGCCAGCAAGATGGCTTGTCACCCTGGCGTGGCTCGAACGATGGCGTTTCTTCGCAGACGATTTTGGTGGCCTGCCATGGGAGAGGATACTCTGAGGTTTGTTGCTGCCTGTCCAGTGTATGCGCAGAATAAGAGTGCCAATCGGCCCAGCTCTGGACTACTTCACCCCCTCCCTATTCCCCGGCGACCATGGTCGCATCTGGCCCTGGACTTTGTCACTGGGTTGCCCTCTTCTGAGGGGAACACGGTCGTTCTGACTATCGTGGACAGATTCAGCAAGTTCGCCCACTTTGTGCCCATTTCCAAGCTTCCCTCTGCCTCTGAGACGTCCGAGATCCTGGTTAGGGAGGTTTTCAGGGTCCACGGGTTGCCCAGTGACATCGTTTCCGACCGTGGTCCTCAGTTTACCTCTGCTGTCTGGAAGTCCTTCTGTTTGGCCATTGGAGCTACAGTCAGTCTCACATCTGGTTTTCACCCCCAATCTAATGGTCAGGCGGAGAGAGCCAACCAGAAGATGGAGTCCACGCTACGCTGCCTTGTCTCCTCCAACCCCACCTCCTGGGTCTCTCAGTTGCCTTGGGTTGAGTATGCCCACAATACTCTCCCTACATCTGCCACTGGGATGTCTCCCTTCCAGTGCCTGTATGGCTACCAACCTCCCTTGTTTCCTTCTCAGGGGAAGGATCTCTCAGTGCCCTCTGTTCAGGCCCACATTCGTCGTTGCCACCGGACCTGGCATCGGGCCAGAAAGGCCCTCCTTAGAGTTTCTGACCGGTATCAGCTCCAGGCGAATCGTCGCCGGATTCCCGCTCCCACCTATACCATCGGAGATAGGGTCTGGTTGGCCACACGGGATCTTCCTCTACGGACTGAGTCTAGGAAGCTGTCACCGAAGTTCATTGGTCCGTTTGTGGTGGAGAAGGTGATCAATCCTGTTGCAGTTCGACTCAAGTTACCGAGAACGCTCAGAGTCCATCCCACCTTTCATGTCTCCTGCCTCAAGCCTGTTCTCCTCAGTCCTCTGTTGCCCCCTCCGCCTCCTCCTCCTCCCCCTAGGATGATCGGAGGTGGTCCTGCCTACACGGTGCGACGCATTATGGATTCCAGACGCCGGGGTCGGGGTTTCCAGTATCTCGTGGACTGGGAGGGGTATGGTCCTGAAGAGAGGAGTTGGATTCCTCGGCGACAGATCCTTGATGCTGACCTCCTTCGTGACTTCTACCGCCTCCATCCTGGCGCTCCGGGTAGTCCGCCCGGTGGCGTTCGTCGGAGGGGGGGTACTGTCATGAACCCTGCATCCTGAGTCGGTTCCTGCCTGTGTTGTCATTTTTCTGCTCGGGATCTCCAGTTTCCCGAGGGTTCTGGAACGCTCCCTGCCTGGTTGCCGGGCGACGTTGCTAGGCGGGAGCTCTCCTGATTAACCGCACCTGCATCCCATCAGCGATCTGCACACCTGGTCCTGATCATCACCCTTTTTAGGCTCTGACCTGACATCCATTCCCTGCCAGATCGTTAGCCATGAACAGTATGTTTGTCAGTGTATCAGCCTTGGAGCTTCTAGCGTTAGTTTTGTTGTTTTGCACCTTGTTGGCTTGCTGTGTACTTACCTCCGTTTTGTTCTATCTGCAGTCACTCACCCGGAACCTTCACCCAACCCCTGCCTGGTGGTCGGCGGCTGCCGAGCCATTATTGGACCTGCCACTGCACCCCCACCAACTCATCTCCGCCGCCCGCTCTGTTCCCTGGATTATTCAGCATCGCTTTTGAATCTGTTAAATAAATACTCACCTTTGTTTCAACTCACCTTGTCCTGGTCTGCTTCTGGGTTCTGGCTTTGTAACCCTTGACATGTACTGTATTAAAGCAACTAAACTAAACACAATAAATACATTCCCTGGCTAGAGGATTAACAATCATTGCGGGATAGCAACAAAGATGCGGGACCGCCATATTACCTGCAGGTTATCGCTGGATTTCTTAATACGCTACTAACGGGAGATTATGTGGAGATCCGAGCTAAAATAACCCTGGTTGCAATGAAAAAACTGTGAAATTATTTGTGTACACCAGTTTATATGACACTTGATAATAGACAGTGGAAATAGTCGTTGTCTGCATTCATTCTCCCGCCCCAATGAAATAACATCCTATCAGAAATATGAAAAAGAGAAATGGAAGAATATGACATACTACAACTGAAATAAAATGATTTGACTGGAATGTAGTCTATGTCAATTACAATGATTTTGTCACGATCGTCGGGAACAGAGGACCAATGCGCAGCGTTGAAGGCAAACATATTTATTTAATCTGAAAGAATACACGAACAAAACAACAAAACGATGACGTGACGTCCTTAGCTCAAACACAACCTACTAGGAACACGGAACAAGATCCCACAAACACTGAGGGAAAACGAAGACGAAGACTTTTTCTTCAACGAGGCGTTCGCGAAGGATATTCTACAGACTCCCGACAAGGCCCAGATCCCCGTCATTCGCGTGAGGAAGAGACGGAGATATCGTGGACGCAGATCCGGGTGCCTTGTAAGGATCCGACGGCGAACGAGTAAACTGCCTCTCCCATCAATCCTATTAGCCAATGTTCAATCTTTTGAGAATAAAATTGACGATTTAAGATTACGGTTATCCTACCAACGGGACATTAAAAACTGTAATATCTTATGTTTCACGGAGTCGTGGCTGAACGACAACAATGACAACATTCAGCTAGCGGGCTATACGCTACATCGACAGGACAGAACTGCAGACTCTGGTAAGACAAAGGGTGGCGGTCTGTGTATATTTGTAAACAACAGCTGGTGCACAAAATCAAATACTAAGGAAGTCTCGAGGTTTTGCTCGCCTGAGGTAGAGTATCTTATGATAAGCTGTAGACCACACTATTTACCAAGAGAGTTTTCATCTATATTTTTCATAGCTGTCTATTTACCACCACAAACCAATGCTGGCATTAAGATTGCACTGAATGAGTTGTACAAGGCCATTAATCAACAGGAAAACGCTCATCCAGATGCAGCGCTCCTAGTAGCCGGGGACTTTAATGCAGGGAAACTTAAATCCGTTCTACCTCATTTCTACCAGCATGTTAAATGTGCAACCAGAGGGGAAAAAACTCTAGACCACCTTTACTCCACACACAAAGACGCATACAAAGCTCTCCCTCGCCCTCCATTTGGCAAATCTGACCATAACTCTATCCTCCTGATTCCTGCTTATAAGCAAAAACTGAAGCAGGAAGCACCAGTGATTCGGCTAATAAAAAAGTGGTCAGATGACGCAGATGCTAAGCTACAGGACTGTTTTGCTAGCACAGACTGGAACATGTTCCGGGATTCTTCAGACAGCATTGAGGAGTACACCACATCAGTCACTGGCTTCATCAATAAGTGCATCGATGATGTCGTCCCCACAGTGACCGTACGTACATACCCCAACCAGAAGCCATGGATTACAGGAAACATCCGCACTGAGCTAAAGGGTAGAGCTGCCGCTTTCAAGGAACGGGACTCTAACCCGGACGCTTATAAGAAATCCCGCTATGACCTCCGACGAACCATCAAACAGGCAAAGAGTCAATACAGGTCTAAGATTGAATCATACTACACTGGCTCTGACGCTCGTCGGATGTGGCAGGGCTTGAAAACTATTACAGACTACAAAGGGAAGCACAGCCGCGAGCTGCCCAGTGACACAAGCCTACCAGACGAGCTAAACCACTTCTATGCTCGCTTCGAGGCAAGCAACACTGAAGCATGCACGAGAGCACCAGCTGTTCCGGACGACTATGTGATCACGCTCTCCGTAGCCGATGTGAGTAAGACTTTTAAGCAGGTCAACATTCACAAGGCCGCAGGGCCAGACGGATTACCAGGACGTGTACTCCGAGCATGTGCTGACCAACTGGCAAGTGTCTTCACTGACATTTTCAACATGTCCCTGACTGAGTCTGTAATACCAACATGTTTCAAGCAGACCACCATAGTCCCCGTGCCCAAGAACTCTAAGATAACCTGCCTAAATGACTACCGACCCGTAGCACTGACGTCTGTAGCCATGAAGTGCTTTGAAAGACTGGTCATGGCTCACATCAACAGCATAATCCCAGAAACCCTAGACCCACTCCAATTTGCATACCGCCCCAACAGATCCACAGATGATGCAATCTCTATCGCACTCCACACTGCCCTTTCCCACCTGGACAAGAGGAACACCTACGTGAGAATGCTATTCATTGACTACAGCTCAGCATTCAACACCATAGTGCCCTCTAAGCTCATCACTAAGCTAAGGATCCTGGGACTAAACACCTCCCTCTGCAACTGGATCCTGGACTTCCTGACGGGCCGCCCCCAGGTGGTAAGGGTAGGTAACAACACATCTGCCACACTGATCCTCAACACGGGGGCCCCTCAGGGGTGCGTGCTCAGTCCCCTCCTGTACTCTCTGTTCACCCATGACTGCATGGCCAGGCATGACTCCAACACCATCATTAAGTTTGCCGACGACACAACAGTGGTAGGCCTGATCACCGACAACGATGAGACAGCCTATAGGGAGGAGGTCAGAGATCTGGCCGTGTGGTGCCAGGACAACAACCTCTCCCTCAACGTGACCAAGACAAAGGAGATGATTGTGGACTACAGGAAAAAAAAGAGGACTGAGCACGCCCCCATTCTCATCGACGGGGCTGTAGTGGAACAGGTTGAGAGCTTCAAGTTCCTTGGTGTCCACATCACCAACGAACTATCATGGTCCAAACACACCAAGACAGTCGTGAAGAGGGCACGACAAAGCCTATTCCCCCTCAGGAGACTAAAAAGATTTGGCATGGGTCCTCAGATCCTCAAAAAATTCTACAGCTGCACCATCGAGAGCATCCTGACTGGTTGCATCACCGCCTGGTATGGCAACTGCTTGGCCTCTGACCGCAAGGCACTACAGAGGGTAGTGCGTACGGCCCAGTACATCACTGGGGCAAAGCTCCCTGCCATCCAGGACCTCTATACCAGGCGGTGTCAGAGGAAGGCCCTCAAAATTGTCAAAGACTCCAGCCACCCTAGTCATAGACTGTTCTCTCTGCTACCGCACGGCAAGCGGTACCGGAGTGCCAAGTCTAGGTCCAAAAGACTTCTCAACAGCTTCTACCCCCAAGCCATAAGACTCCTGAACAGCTAATCATGGCTACCCGGACTATTTGCACTGCCCCCCCACCCCATCCTTTTTACGCTGCTGCTACTCTGTTAAGTATTTATGCATAGTCACTTTAACTCTACCCACATGTACATATTACCTCAACTACCTCAACTAGCCGGTGCCCCCGCACATTGACTATGCAACGGTACCCCCCTGTATATATAGCCTCCCTACTGTCACTTTATTTTACTGTATATATAGCCTCCCTACTGTCACTTTATTTTACTTCTGCTCTTTTTTTCTCAACACTTTTTTGTTGTTGTTTTATTCTTACTTTTTTGTTTAAAATAAATGCACTGTTGGTTAAGGGCTGTAAGTAAGCATTTCACTGTAATGTCTGCACCTGTTGTA
>NW_028161359.1:0-20999 GCF_964263955.1 Coregonus lavaretus
ATTTCATGTAATGGACATACACAAAATAGTCCAAATTGGTGAAGTGAAATGAAAAAAAAAAACTTGTTTCAAAAAGTGTCACATGATCTGTCACATGATCTCAGTATATATACAGCTGTTCTGAAAGGCCCCAGAGTCTGCAACACCACTAAGCAAGGGGCACCACCAAGCAAGCGGCACCATGAAGACCAAGGAGCTCTCCAAACAGGTCAGGGACAAAGTTGTGGAGGAGTACAGATCAGGGTTGGGTTATAAAAAAAAATATCCGAAACTTTGATCATCCCACGGAGCACCATTAAATCCATTATTAAAAAATGGAAAGAAAATGGCACCACAACAAACCTGCCAAGAGAGGGCCGCCCACCAAAACTCACAGCCCAGGCAAGGAGGGCATTAATCAGAGCGGCAACAAAGAGACCAAAGAAAACCCTGAAGGAGCTGCAAAGCTCCACAGCGGAGATTGGAGTATCTGTCCATAGGACCACTTTAAGCCGTACACTCCACAGAGCTGGGCTTTACGGAAGAGTGGCCAGAAAAAAAGCCATTGCTTAAAGAAGAAAATAAGCAAACACGTTTGGTGTTCGCCAAAAGCCATGTGGGAGACTCCCCATACATATATGGAAGAAGGTGCTCTGGTCAGATGAGACTAAAATTGAGCTTTTTGGCCATCAAGGAAAACGCTACATCTGGCGCAAACCCAACACCTCTCATCACCCCGAGAACACCATCCCCACAGTGAAGCATGGTGGTGGCAGCATCATGCTGTGGGGATGTTTTTCATCGGCAGGGACTGGGAAACTGGTCAGAATTGAAGGAATGATGGATTGCGCTAAATACAGGGAAATTCTTGAGGGAAACCTGTTACAGTCTTCCAGAGATTTGAGACTGGGACGGAGGTTCACCTTCCAGCAGGACAATGACCCTAAGCATACTGCTAAAGTAATACTTGAGTGGTTTAAGGGTAAACATTTAAATGTCTTGGAATGGCCTAGTCAAAGCCCAGACCTCAATCCAATTGAGAATCTGTGGTATGACTTAAAGATTGCTGTACTCCAGCGGAACCATCCAACTTGTAGGAGCTGGAGCAGTTTTTCCTTGAAGAATGGGCAAAAATCCCAGTGGCTAGATGTGCCAAGCTTATAGAGACATACCCCAAGAGACTTGCAGCTGTAATTGCTGCAAAAGGTTTCTCTACAAAGTATTGACTTTGGGGGGGGGGGGGGGTGAATAGTTATGCACGCTCAAGTTTTCTGTTTTTTTTGTCTTATTTCTTGTTTGTTTCACAATAAAAAATATTTTGCATCTTCAAAGTGGTAGGCATGTTGTGTAAATCAAATGATACAAACCCCCCAAAAATCAATTTTAATTCCAGGTTGTAAGGCAACAAAATAGGACAAATGCCAAGGGGGGTGAATATTTTCGCAAGCCACCGTATGATGTAATCTGAATGAATAGATGTGTTGGGCTGTGCCAAACTGATACATGTAATGTATGTTTTTCTGCATACAAAAACAATACATTGTATTTTGACCTAGCATTCAAAATAAAAACAGACATATTACATGGTCGCATAAATCCATGTACTCACACACACACACACTAGAGAATAGAGCTAGTTATTGATGCCTGTAGCAAAGTATGAAGGAGATTAACCCCATGAAGTGAAGTGACATGAAATGTTAATGTCCCTGCGTTCCCAATAGCACCCTATTCCCTACGTAGTGCACTACTTTTGACCAGAGCCCTTTGTTAGTGCACTACAGTATGTACTGTAGGGAACAGGGTGCCATTTGGGAAGAAGCCCTTCTTGAGCTCTGGGCAGAATAACCTCCTAAGAATGGATGATTTAAAACCAGGGTGTGATACTGGAATAATGAACATGGTCCTATCACACACACACACACACACACACACACACACACACACACACACACACACACACTGACTGGCGGTGTGTCCATTATTTATTGAAGTGCTATTATTAAAAGCTGTAGGCTAAACGTTAGACTGACTGAGAGATTAACAGGCTAAAGACACAAACACATATAAAGCTGGATCTCCAAGACAGATATAAAGCTGGACCTCCAAGCCAGATATAAAGCTGGATCTCCAAGCCAGATATAAAGCTGGACCTCCAAGCCAGATATAAAGCTGGACCTCCAAGACAGATATAAAGCTGGACCTCCAAGCCAGATATAAAGCTGGACCTCCAAGCCAGATATAAAGCTGGACCTCCAAGACAGATATAAAGCTGGACCTCCAAGCCAGATATAAAGCTGGACCTCCAAGACAGATATAAAGCTGGACCTCCAAGGCAGATATAAAGCTGGACCTCCAAGCCAGATATAAAGCTGGACCTCCAAGCCAGATATAAAGCTGGACCTTCAAGCCAGATATAAAGCTGGACCTCCAAGCCAGATATAAAGCTGGACCTCCAAGCCAGATATAAAGCTGGACCTCCAAGACAGATATAAAGCTGGACCTCCAAGACAGATATAAAGCTGGACCTCCAAGCCAGATATAAAGCTGGACCTCCAAGCCAGATATAAAGATGGACCTCCAAGCCAGATATAAAGCTGGACCTCCAAGACAGATATAAAGCTGGATCTCCAAGTCAGATATAAAGATGGACCTCCAAGCCAGATCTACTGGTTCTTTCATTCTTCCTTTCTAATCAGGGACTGATTTAGACCTGCAATTAATAATCAGGTAGAACGGAAAACCAGCAGTACTCTGAACGTCGTAGGATAAGAGTTGAATACCTCTGTACTAAGCTATGTACATGCAGACAGACATTTAATGCAGAGCCAGAATAAATCCATATCATTACTGTGTTAATAGCAAGGTGAGTTTGTGCCCAGGTGTATGGGGATCTTCATATTCAGTTTTTCCCCAGAGGGCATTGATCACACACACACACACACACACACACACACACACACACACACACACACACACACACACACACACACACACAGTTGTCTAATTGCGTCTTTAAGTGCTCCATCTGTTTTCTATGCATGTATTTGTTTACTTATCGCGATGCAGCTTGAAATCGACCTTTATCACACACACACACATCCACACACACACACACACACACACACATGCATACACACATCCACACACACACACACACAATGCATACACACCTTTATTTAAATCTGAGAGGAGGAGAGCGGTTTTGAGAGCTTGCCATCACACACCTGACACACACACACACACACACACGTAAACAGATGCAGATGAGACAAACTGTTCCTCTCTCTAGGGGGGTGGGGTTGGGGGGGGGGGGGGGGGGGGGGGGGGGGGGGGGGGGGGGGGTATAATTTGTAGCCGTGTCCAAAATCTGCACCTGCCACCTGTTCTGCTACGTAGAGCTCTGTGTGTGTAGCAATAATAATCATTTACTGGCTGTTTATATTTGTCCTATTTCACACATGTACTAGTGTGTTTTATGCACGTGTGAATTGCAAATTTGTTTTTGTTTGTTCGCATATCCCAACTCCCCCTGAGACAGCCTCGGAGCGTGGGGGTCACCCGTTATCAACGGCGACCCTGGAGCCATTAGGGTTAAGTGCCTTGCTCAAGGGCACATCAACAGATTTGTCACCTTGTCGACTCAGGGATTCAAACTAGCGACCTTTCGGTTACTGGCGTTACGTTTTAACAGCTAGGCTACCTGTACACACACACACACACACACACACACACACACACACACACACACACACACACACACACACACACACACACACACACACACACACACACACACACACACACACACACACACACACACACACACACACACACACACACACACACACACACACACACACACACACACACACACACACACCACACACACACACACACACACACACACACACACACACACACACACACACACACACACACACACACACACACACACACACACACACACACACACACACACACACACACACACACACACACACACACACACACACACACCACACACACCACACACTTTACATTTTAGTCATTTAGCAGACGCTCTTATCCAGAGCGACTTACAGTTAGTGAATACATTTTTTTTTTTTATACTGGCCCCCCGTGGGAATCGAACCCACAACCCTGGCGTTGCAAACGCCATGCTCTATCAACTGAGCTACATCCCTGCCGGCCATTCCCTCCCCTACCCTGGACGACGCTGGGCCAATTGTGCGCCGCCCATGAGTCTCCCGGTCGCGGCCGGCTGCGACAGAGCCTGGATTCGAACCAGGATCTCTAGTGGCACAGTTTGCACTGCGATGCAGTGCCTTAGACCACTGCGCCACTCAGGAGTACAGGAGTACACTGTGGGACAGTAATATGTGAGTACAGTGTCCATCTGCCAGCTGGTTGATGTGTGTTTAACTATTGGTTTACCTTGTAGACACATTCTTCCTTCCTAAATCAATTTGAAAGTTGAGTCTATCGATAATCAATGATATTCATTGATTGATTCAATACGTGGGAATACTCCAACTGCATGGAGGAGAGTCTGAAATACAGGATTTGAAAGAGAGGGATATAAGACAGAATACTTGAATTTTACTCATCTTCCTACATAAGGATTGGTTCATTAGTAGTAGTTTGGAATCCAAGTGATTTGTAGATGAGTGATTCTTCATTGATTAAATGTATGCACACATGACTGTAAGTCGCTTTGGATAAAAGCGTCTGCTAAATGGCTTATTATTATTATTATTATTATTATTGATTGATCGGTGTAGCACCAGGGAACTGGAGGGATGGATTACAGTATTGAAAGACAAAGGATCCTTGTAGTTGAGATTTGGTCATTTTGTTATTTGCTCGTCTTTTGTACTTATGGGTCGCCTCATTAGAAGTTGTTTGGAATGAACGTGATTCGTAGATTCATCAGAGTCTTCTTGCGTAGCCGAATCCTTTCATATGACTAAATGGATTGGACAGAGACAGACACACGGTTGGCAGATTGAAGAGATGGATCTTCCTCTCTCTGTCTGACATGAGAGATGTGTCCAGTGAGATGCTGTTCTGCTGACAGGGTAAAGGTCAGGTGTTAGAGGTCAGGGGTCATATGTCAGGAGGCCAACCCTCAGTCAGCACTACCTGGTCCCACTGGGGAACTACAGTGACCTCACTGCCCCTTAGTGTGTGGTGGTGTCAGTCAATGTGATAGACTGACTGATAGGAGGAAAACTCTCTAACCCTCTCTCTGGGAACAGTCTCTCTCTCTCTCTCTCTTCTCTCTCTCTCTCCTCTCTCTCTCTCTCTCTCTCTCTCTCTCTCTCTCTCTCTCTCTCTCTCTCTTCTCTCTCTCTCTCTCTCTCTCTCTCCTCTCTCTCTCTCTCTCTCTCTCTCTCTCTCTCTCTCTCTCTCTCTCTCTCTCTCTCTCTCTCTCTCTCTCTCTCTCTCTGTGTCTCTTTCGCAGTTGTGTAAGTGTGTGTGTGTGTGTGTTGCTCTAAGGCTGTTAATACAGTCTTTGAAGACTGAGTTGTTATCCTCCGTAGAGACCATTAGCTAGTGAGAGTTACTTCATTTACGGGGTTACACACACACATACACACTCACACACTCACACACACACACAGTCACACACACACACACACACACACACACACAGTCACACTCACACACACACAGTCACACACACACACACACACACACACACGCACACAGTCACACACACACTCACACACACACACACACACACACACACACTGACTTCCGCCTCTCTGTAAATCAGATCCATTTTGAGGAGATGGAACATTAAACAACCCGACTAGTATCCTGTCAGTTTGGTCTGAATCTGTTGTTGTTTATCTAAACACTGTTTGGTAACGGTTTGGTTTGAATCTGTTGTTGTTTATCTAAACACTGGTTGGTAACGGTTTGGTTTGAATCTGTTGTTGTTTATCTAAACACTGTTTGGTAACGGTTTGGTTTGAATCTGTTGTTGTTTATCTAAACACTGTTTGGTAACGGTTTGGTTTGAATCTGTTGTTGTTTATCTAAACACTGTTTGGTAACGGTTTGGTTTGAATCTGTTGTTGTTTATCTAAACACTGTTTGGTAACGGTTTGGTTTGAAGCTGTTGTTGTTTATCTAAACACTGTTTGGTATGAATCTGTTGTTGTTTATCTAAACACTGTTTGGTAACGGTTTTCCTCTCTTCTTTCCCTGTTTCCCTCTATCTCTCTTTCTGTCTATCTCTCTATCTCTCTATCTCTCTTTCTCTCCATCTATCTATCTCTCCAGTTGTTGTGACAGAACTCTTCAAAGGTAGGAGAATGTCCTTTACCTGTTCTGGTTACAGTGGATTGTTGTTACTGTTTCACTGTTTTCCCCCCCAAAGACTAAATTTACTGGCAGTACCTCCCTGTCCAACTAAGGTGGAATGAAGAACTACAAAATATATAAAAATAAAGATATGAAGAATAAAAAAAGATATAAATACCAGAAAGGTATGAAGGATAACAAATATATGAAGAATAGAAAGTATGTAGAAATATAAGCAGACTCTCTGCCGAAATCCTGTTTTGGATAATAAAATAAATACCTTGTATTGAACTTTTACTTTGGTAAAAATAAAAATAAACTCAGACTATCTTTGGTAGAGAGGTTTTCCCCATATGGACAATAGTAATTGACAGTAGTACGTCTGCAAATGGAAAAACTGTACATGCCATGTAGAAGACTCCTTTTGTCCAAAGTGACTTACAGTCATGCGTGTATACATTTTGATATGGGTGGGCCCAAGCGGGAATCGAACACACTATCCTGGCATTATAGTGCACTCTATTTGTCCCTGTTTCCTGTTGTGCATGTGCCCGTGGCCCTGTGCGTGTGTGTGCGTGCGTGCGCGTGTGTCGTGCACGAGTGTGTGCAACAAGATACCCCACAGTCTAGGGTTAAGTCCAGGCATTCATGCAGACTGGTTAAGTATTAAGGTTTGGGACAGGGTTAAAACAGGAAAACAACTCTAGGGTTAAGTCCAGGCATTCATGCAGACTGGTTAAGTATTAAGGTTTGGGACAGGGTTAAAACAGGAAAACAACTCTAGTGTTAAGTCCAGGCATTCATGCAGACTGGTTAAGTATTACGGTTTGGGACAGGGTTAAAACAGGAAAACAACTCTAGGGTTAAGTCCAGGCATTCATGCAGACTGGTTAAGTATTAAGGTGTGGGACAGGGTTAAAACAGGAAAACAACTCTAGGGTTAAGTCCAGGCATTCATGCAGACTGGTTAAGTATTAAGGTTTGGGACAGGGTTAAAACAGGAAAACAACTCTAGTGTTAAGTCCAGGCATTCATGCAGACTGGTTAAGTATTAAGGTTTGGGACAGGGTTAAAACAGGAAAACAACTCTAGGGTTAAGTCCAGGCATTCATGCAGACTGGTTAAGTATTAAGGTGTGGGACAGGGTTAAAACAGGAAAACAACTCTAGGGTTAAGTCCAGGCATTCATGCAGACTGGTTAAGTATTAAGGTTTGGGACAGGGTTAAAACAGGAAAACAACTCTAGGGTTAAGTCCAGGCATTAATGCAGACTGGGCTTGCTATATTGTTGTGGACGGATTGGCTCCGTAGACCGAGGTGGGGCTCCGTAGACCGAGGTGGGGCTCCGTAGACCGAGGTGGGGCACTCGTTTTTAGTATCATTAGTTTTCTTCTAGTGGCCTGTTTTGACGACGTCTCCCGACTTCCTGGGGAGAAAAACATAGAATTTCTCCTTGGAGCTGGAGTGATCCCTCGTGTGTGTGTGTGTGTGTGTGTGTGTGTGTGTGTGTGTGCAGTTTGGCTGACAAAGACACTATGAGAGAGACTCTGGGGCAGAAGTCATATGTTACACTACTGCTGCCCATCTGCTGTATTGGCCGGCATCGGAGTGTGTGTGTGTGTGTGTGTGTGTGCGTGCGTGCGTGTGTGTGCTCACTCATATCAGGCAGGACAGTGATATAATTCCAGATGGCAGCAGTAGTGTAATTCCAGACCCACAATGCCATAATGAGCCAATCACAAAGCCCGATTACAGTTGACGATGTTCCGGAGTTGTTTGAATAATTCCATTTGATAAATATCCTGTTGTTTCTCACTGATGGTTGAAAGACTGAAGATAGCTAGCTATATATAGATTGGTGGATGGATGGACACTCTGGATGGAAAGGGACACTCTTAGCTCCAGTGGAGTCTGTGTTCTTTAAGATAAAAGTCATTAACAACCCCTTGTGAGCAACATCTTTTCATAGGCTTTCTAGAACAACAACAGCTCAAGGTTTTACCAATTTGACCTCAGATTCTGACGTTTATCCACATTTATAATAATAATCATTTGGTGGCTGTTTATATTTGTCCTGTTTCACACATGTACCAGTGTGTATTATACACGTGTATGAATGGAAATGTTTTTTTTTGCATATCCCAACTCCCTCTGAGACACCCTCAGAGTGGGGGTCACGGCCAGGGTCACGGCCAGGGTCACGGCCAGGGTCACGGCCAGGGTCAGCCATTGTCAACGGTGACCCTGGAGAAGATAGATATCCATTGTCAACATCAAATTTCAAAGTGTTCCGCATCGTTCCGTTTCTCCAAATGTCAAATTGTGAATTTTCTCCAAACGTCAAATTGTGAATTGTTTTTGACAGCCTACTCAGTATCGTTCCGTTTCTCAAAACGTCAAATTTAGAAGGTTAAGGGTTTGGGATAGGGTTAAAACAAAAAAATCCCTTCTGATCTGGATCATGGGATCAGGCTCATCCCCCACCTCCGTTCACAACTTAATGGTAGTAGCGCTCACATTTGACCGGTCCTGAGCGATCTGGCTGTTCTAAAACACTATTTACATTTTAGTCATTTAGCAGACGCTCTTATCCAGAGTGTCACGAACCGGCTCAAGTTCGTAACAAAAGGGAGACACGTGGAGACAAGGAGTACTCAAAGTATATATTTATTAATTAAAGTAACTAACTGAAATAACAATGGCGTGTGTAATCAGTAATCAGTAGTGTAAGTGAGTGTTTGCTTGCATAAATGTAATATAGAAAAGTGTTGATAAGTGCCAAAGCAAACAATCCAAAAAAGCCACAAAAATATCACAACCAAAATCAAAATATCTGCCTGGAGAGAGTCTCCCTAATGAATGTGGAAGAGGTCCATTTATCCTGGGACACACCCGGCCCAGGTGTTTCCCATATAGCTGACGACCCTCCAAACTCCGCCCACCGGCATCCTAATAAGGAAACAAGAGCAAAGAGAGAATACGGCAGACAGAGTGGGAGGGTCGTCACACCCCCCCCCCATAAGACCGGGGACCAACAAGGACCCCGGACCAACGTACCAGCCCCTGCGTCCCAAACCGACAATTTGTACATGTTCACCCCTCCACTTGCCCCACCCATCATCCTCCTCTCCAGACCTCAGCAACCTTTACACAGGAAGCAACCTTTAAGAGGAAAGAAAAACACAAGACTAGGAGGGGACAAACAGGAAAGATAGAACATGACAAAATCAAACACTGGTCGGTCACATCAATATTCATGAACAGGGCGCACGAGAGAGCGCATCAGCAATCACGTTATCAGTCCCCCGGATGTGCCGCACATCTAGATGGAAAGATTGTAAAAATAAACACCATCTCATTATCCTCTGATTAGGACACCTCATGGACCTCAAAAATGTGAGAGGGTTATGGTCGGTGTAGACCACAATAGGTACTACACCCGACCCAACATACACTTCAAAGTGTTGTAGCGCCCATATAAGTGCTAATGCTTCTTTTTCAATGACCGAATAGTTCAACTGATAATGGTTAAACTTTTTGGAAAAGAAACTAACAGGCCTCTCAACCCCAGCCACATCTGCTTGCAGCAACACTGCACCCGCCCCCACATGACTAGCATCCACCTGCAAGGTAAATGACAAATCCACACGAGGAGCAGCCAGTACCGGAGTTGAAGTAAGCAACCTCTTTGCATCTTCGAAAGCCTGTTGACAATGAGAAGACCATACGTACACAGCCTTAGCTTTCAGCAAATCTGTCAAGGGAGCGACCACAGTAGAGAAGTTCCTACAAAAACCACGATAATACCCAATCATTCCCAAGAAACGCATCAGTTCCTTTTTAGTAGTTGGTAGTGGAAAAGCATCAATAGCTACCACTTTAGCCCGAACAGGACGCACTTCACCCTGCCCAACCACCTTTCCAAGGTATGTAACAGTCGCCTGAGCAAACTCACATTTAGCCAAATTTATCGTGAGACGACCCGCAGCCAGACGTTCGAACAAGGCTTGAATACGGGACAGATGTTCCTCCCAAGTATCTGCATATATCACTACATCGTCCAGATAAACAGCGCACCCGGCCAGACCAGAGACAACCCTGTTCATAAGTCGCTGAAAAGTTGCAGGCGCATTACGCAGCCCGAAACTCATAACCGAATACGAGTACAGACCAAAAGGTGTAATAAAGGCAGAGATTTCACGTGCCCTACTCGTCAGTGGCACCTGCCAATAGCCCTTTAACAGGTCAAATTTGCTCACAAACTTAGCTGCGCCGACTTGATCAACGCAGTCCTCCATCCGAGGAAGAGGAAATGAATCCGGCTTAGTGACATCGTTTACCTTACGGTAGTCCGTACAAAATCTGTTTGTTCCATCCGATTTACTGACCAAGATACAGGGAGAAGCCCAACTGGAGAAAGAAGGCTCTGCTATTTTACTCTCCAGCATGTACCTGACCTCAGCATCCAGACAACGCAGTTTCTCTGAAGAAACTCTATAGAACCGTTGACGAATGGGGTCAGCATCTCCAATGTCAATATCATGTTCTATTAAGTTTGTACGTGTTGGTGTATCAGAAAACAACCCTGGAAATCTCCGAATCAGACCCACCATCTCTTTCCGCCCATCAACAGGTAGATGAGTAAGAAGACTATCTAAAATCTCCAGTGTCTCTGAATTCTTCAATCTACCCTGCAGTATGCAATCGTCGGGACCAGAAACATCTTCCTGCTCCTGCACAGACCTAGCATGACCAGAATCCAGGGAATAAACAGTATCAGCCAAAAGAACAGCCTTACCGTCCTCTGTAGACTCCCCCTGTTCAGTCTCAGAGGAACGTGCATAATAGGGTTTTAACAAATTTATATGGCACAGTTGGTGTGCTTTCCTCCGTTCTGGAGTGGCAACTAGATAATTTTGCTCAGTGTACTGGCGCACCACTGTATATGGACCTTGAAACTTGGCTTGAAAAGGAGAACCAACAATTGGCAGCAGAGCCAGAACCTGATCACCTGGACTAAAGTGACGAGGCTCAGCTCGCCGATCATATATGCTCTTCATCCTGTCCTGTGAAGATGATAGCTTCTCTTTAGCCATTTCACCAGCGGCATACAAGCGTCGCCGAAAATCACACACATATGATAACAGGGACTGAGGAGGCTCGGGAGACTTCCAGTCATCCTGGAGAACAGATAAAAGCCCACGCACCTTATGTCCAAACACTAGGTCATTTGGGCTAAAACCTGTGCTCTCCTGTGAAACCTCCCTAGCAGCTAACAGTAACCAAGGCAACCCCTCCTCCCAATCCTTATCCATCTCAGTACAATAAGCTCTCAACAAAGACTTAAGCGTTTGATGGAAACGTTCCAGTGCTCCTTGACTTTGGGCATGATAAGCGCTAGACAAGTTGTGTTTAATATGGAGTTGTTGGAGAACCTGTCCAAAGAGATTAGAGGTGAAATTAGATCCTTGATCACTTTGAATGACCTTAGGGATTCCAAACAGTGAGAAAAACTGAGTCAAAGCTTTTAACACAGACTTAGTCGTGATAGACCGGAGAGGATAGGCAGCAGGAAACCTAGTGGTCTGACACATCACAGTCAACAAATAATTACTACCCTTTCTGGAACGAGGCAGAGGACCAACACAGTCAATAATCAGATACTCAAAAGGTTTACTGAGTACAGGAATAGGGAACAGTGGTACCGGCTTAATAGCTTGATTAGGTTTACCAGTTAATTGA
The DNA here is from genome assembly GCF_964263955.1 of Coregonus lavaretus. Classification (NCBI taxonomy): domain Eukaryota; kingdom Metazoa; phylum Chordata; class Actinopteri; order Salmoniformes; family Salmonidae; genus Coregonus; species Coregonus lavaretus. The sequence continues at coordinate 12,037 of NW_028161359.1, forward strand.
CAGGTGTGACAAGTTTTGATGAAATCAGAAACATCCCTCTTTAATCTTGGCCAAAAGAAATGTCGTAATATGCGATTGTAGGTTTTTCTCACACCCATATGCCCAGCAACGTCGTTGTGAGAAGTTGTCAGCACCAACTCACGAAGCTTAACTGGTACCACAACCTGACTAATCGCCTCCCCCAGAAAACAACTACCATGAGACATCCACTTTCTCATCAGGACCTCCTCTTGGAGAAAATAACCCTGTGCGACATCTCCCAACTGTTCCACAGGCACAATTTGGTCCCGCAACTCTTCTAATGTAGGGTCAGTCCGTTGCGCCTCGATTAAATCGGAGCGGGTTACAGATAATGGGATAACAGGGAAAACAGTAACAGACTTCTTTATGGTATTCTCGTTAGCCAGCTCCGTGATCAGGTCGTCATGGATCATAGAACGCGTCACTGCACACGCAGAAAACACCTCTGGGAAATTCTGCGCACTCTCATCAGGAATCCCTACAATTGACGGCTTAGTGGAAACCACTAAAGATGGAGACACGATAGGCCACACACGCTCCCCAGCCAAGTTATTTCCAAGGATCACGTCAATACCCTCAATAGGCAATGAAGGACGCACCCCCACAACAACCTCACCTTTCACCAGTCCACAATCCAACATCAGTTTATGCAATGGAACTGACAGAGTGTTCAAACCTATTCCCCTAATTAGAACACTATTCCCCGAATCAGTCTCCGCAGAGAAGGGTAACACAGATTCCAACACAAATGATTCAGAGGCACCTGTGTCTCTTAGGATCTTTACTGGCACTAAGTTCTTACTTCCTACCATAGACACAAAACCCTCCGTAACGAAAGGTAAATAGTCGGGATCAATATAACCCTTCACCTGGCTCCGGGCATGAGACAATGCGTCATGAGTGAACTGATGTGGAACAGGCGCGGCTAACGCTGCAGGCCTCGATTTACAATAAGCACCTGTACTGAATTTACCCCTAGACCTAAGAATCGGACATTCATTTTTCCAATGACCTAATTCTTGACAGTAGTGACATTCTTGACCAACGTCAGTTTTACCACGGGTATCAGGCTCAACCCTATTTGAATGAAACTCTGCCCGGGAACCGAAGTATCTCGGCGAGCGCGGCCCAAATCTCTGCGAACGCCCCCACTCACTCCGAATACGGGGTTCTGCAAAAACATTTTTGTGAGTCAACACATATTCATCTGCCAAAACCGCAGCTTCAGCGACAGTCTTTATTTTTCGTTCGTTAATGTACGTCGCTATACGATCAGGGATTGTGTCCTTAAATTGTTCTAACATAATCAGATCACACAGCCCTTGGAAAGTCATAACTGCAGAGGCAGAACACCAGCGATTGAACTGTGAAGATAATATTCGCGCAAACTCAACATGAGTCTGCTGATCATCCCTTTTTAAAGTTCTAAATCGTTGGCGGTAAGCCTCAGGGACCAATTCATAACTCTTTAACACAGCCATTTTAACCTTCTCATAACTAACACTGTCTGCTACACTAAGAGCTGAATATGCTTCTTGCGCTTTACCAGTCAGCACACACTGCAACATCAAAGTGCGATCAGAATCAGGCCAACTCCTAGCGTCAGCAACACGCTCAAACAACGAAAAGAATGTCTCCGGGTCCTTCTCATTAAACTGGGGCAACAACCGTAAATTCCCTACAACATCAAATGTGTCTGGATTACGACCAAAAGAGGAACGACCCCTAGGTAACTCTGGGTCACCTTCCCAGAGCAAACTCTCCCCTGAGAGCTTTCCTTCCTTGACCAACTCTAGTCGCTCTTGTTGCAGCTTGATTTTAGCACGCTCCATATCCTGTTTAAATTCCAATTCCCTTTCATATTTTACACGATCATGCTCCATTTTAGCTCTTTGTCCATTTCGTTCATGCTCCATTTTAGCTTGTTCATGCTCCATTTTAGCTCTTTGTCCATTTTGTTCATGCTCTAGCTGTAACAGAAGCAGTTCTTTCTGCTGTTCAAAAAGAAGACCACTATGACTAACCGATGGAGCGGTCATTGTAACATATCGGGGAGACAACGTGTCCTCAGCAGAGGCTGCCCCAGTGGTAACATCCAGAATACCACTCTCCATCAAATTGGCCTTCAATATTAACCTAATAGAATTTTTTAGGCGTTTATCACTAATTTCAACCTTGTAGTGTTCAGCAACCTTCAACAGCTGTTCTTTAGTACATAATTCCAACAGTTCTTCTGATGGAAAGCGAATGAACTCATCTACATTAGACGCCATAATCAGGAGAAAAAAAAAAATATATATATATATATATCATAATAATCTTGCTCAACCCCTCTGCTGAGCACACCAGACACAAGAGAAATGACAATCACACCGAGCACCACAGAAGAGAGCTGGGATATGGAGCTTCCCCAAAACCTACAATAACTCAACCCTAGTCTTCGTGCAGATTCGCGGTGGGTAATTACGCACTGTAGCCCGCTGGCAAGGAATTAAACCCCCCAGCACGCTGGTAGATTTCCCCAAGCCACGGATGTGCCCTCGAGACAACTGCTCAGTCCACTGACACCACACAAAAATAACAAACATTTAACCATGCCCAACGTATCCCAAAACAAAACACGTCACTAAGCCTATCAGGGGAAAAAGCTATAGCTCCGGGTAGCAAATGTCACTACCCTACCCAATCTCCCACTGAGGTACACAGCCGATTGTACTCACCTCCTCAGACCGATGTCCCAACAGCGAGTAGAGCAAGAGTTTCCAGGCTGGGCAGGGACTGGAAACTAACCAATGTACTCTCTCCAACGCAGTACAAAACCCAAAGGCAACCAATACTGGCCTATCAACCTCAAACAAACTAACAAAATTTACAACGAAAGACCCTACAGAATTGGACATTAACTCCACGTTCTCCCAAACACAACCAGTTCAATATCCCGGACGAACCCCCACTTGTCACGAACCGGCTCAAGTTCGTAACAAAAGGGAGACACGTGGAGACAAGGAGTACTCAAAGTATATATTAATTAATTAAAGTAACTAACTGAAATAACAATGGCGTGTGTAATCAGTAATCAGTAGTGTAAGTGAGTGTTTGCTTGCATAAATGTAATATAGAAAAGTGTTGATAAGTGCCAAAGCAAACAATCCAAAAAAGCCACAAAAATATCACAACCAAAATCAAAATATCTGCCTGGAGAGAGTCTCCCTAATGAATGTGGAAGAGGTCCATTTATCCTGGGACACACCCGGCCCAGGTGTTTCCCATATAGCTGACGACCCTCCAAACTCCGCCCACCGGCATCCTAATAAGGAAACAAGAGCAAAGAGAGAATACGGCAGACAGAGTGGGAGGGTCGTCACAAGAGCGACTTACAGGAGCAATTAGGGTGAAGTGCCTTGCTCAAGGGCACATCGACAGATTTTTCACCTAGTCGGCTCGGGGATTAGAACCAGCGACCTTTCGGTTACTGGCACAACGCTCTTAACCACTAAGCTACCTGCCGCCCCACTAAGCTACTATCACTCTGTCCACCTCTCAATTTACTGTCACTCCATCCATCCTATTCTCAGTATCTCTCCCTCCTCCCTCCTTCCTCCGCCCTCCCTCCTTCTCCGTCTATTTTCTCTATTGACCTCCTGCATCTTCTTTTCTCGAATAACCTCCTGCATCTTATTTTCTCTATTGACCTCCTGCATCTTATTTTCTCTATTTGACCTCCTGCATCTTCTTTTCTCTAATAACCTCCTGCATCTTATTTTCTCTATCAAACTCCTGCATCTTCTTTTCTCTAATAACCTCCTGCATCTTCTTTTCTCTAATAACCTCCTGCATCTTATTTTCTCTATCAAACTCCTGCATCTTCTTTTCTCTATTAACCTCCTGCATCTTCTTTTCTCTAATAACCTCCAGCATCTTCTTTTCTCTATTGACCTCCAGCATCTTCTTTTCTCTATTGACCTCCAGCATCTTCTTTTCTCTATTGACCTCCTGCATCTTCTTTTCTCTAATAACCTCCTGCATCTTATTTTCTATATTGACCTCCTGCATCTTCTTTTCTCTATTGACCTCCTGCATATTATTTTCTCTATTGACCTCCTGCATATTCTTTTCTCTCTATCCCTTTTTCCTAGTTCAACCTGTCTAGAGTCTCTGCAGCAGATATAGAGGTGGAGAGAGGGGGATCGGGAAGAGGGGGTTAGGGGAGAGAGAGAGATGAGAGAGAGAGAGAGAGAGAGAGAGAGAGAGAGAGAGAGAGAGAGAGAGAGACAGGAGAGAGAGAGAGAGACAGGAGAGAGAGAGAGAGAGAGAGAGAGAGAGAGAGAGAGAGAGAGAGAGAGAAAAGGAAAGCTTTGACTATGTACAGACTCAGTGAGCATAGCCTTGCTATTGAGAAAGGCCGCCGTAGGCAGACCTGGCTCTCAAGAGAAGACAGGCTATGTGCACACTGCCCACAAAATGAGGTGGAAACTGAGCTGCACTTTCTAACCTCCTGCCAAATGTATGACCATATTAGAGACACATATTTCCCTCAGATTACAGCGATCCACAAAGAATTTGAAAACAAACCCAATTTTGATAAACTCCCTTATCTACTGGGTGAAAAACCACAGTGTGCCATCACAGCTGCAAGATTTGTGACCTGTTGCCACAAGAAAAGGGCAACCAGGGAAGAACAAACACCATTGTAAATACAACCCATATTTATGTTTATTTATTTTCCCATTTGTACTTTAACTATTTGCACATTGTTACAACACTGTATATATTCATAATATGACATTTGAAATGTCTTTATTCTTTTGGAACTTCTGAGTGTAATGTTTACTGTTCATATTTATTGTTTATTTCACTTTTGTTTACTATCTACTTCACTTGCTTTGGCAATGTTAACATACGTTTCCCATGCCAATAAAGCCCTTAAATTGAATTGAATTGAGAGAGAGAGAGAGAGAGAGAGAGAGAGAGAGAGAGAGAGAAAGAGAGAGAGAGGAGAGGGAGAGAGAGAGAGACAGGAGAGAGAGAGAGAGACCTGGTGCTACTGTCTCCCACTAAGGAGGGGTTACAGCAGCATCTAGATCAGGGGTGTCAAACGTCCGGCCCGCGGGCCGGATCAGGCCCGCAAACGGGTTTAATCCGGCCCGCGAGATGATTAAAAAAAAAAATAATAATAATAATAATAATAATAATTTTGTAAAGTATAAAATGCGCTGCAATTTTTCAATAAAATAAACTGCTGTTCCAATTGCGTCCACTGGATGGCGCAATATCAATTGTGTTAAGCAAGCAAACTGTTTATACCGGGGCAGAGCAAGTAGGTCAAGCACGTGCAGCCAATGAGCTACTTTGTTTTGCCCGCAATATTTATTACGGCTTCTACTTTTAACATTATGTGCTTTGGCACCCTCATTGCCCCAAAATGTCTCTGTCAAAAAAAGAGAAAAGTGGACGCAGAGTGCAGAGTATGACAAATATGACAACTTTCAAGGACAGCGGAGATGAGAGAAGGTGAATGAACTGTTGGCGGGTCTGAAGAAACAGCAGTCTGTGTTTACTCACAGCCGAGACATCAGTGACGCTGCAGTGAAAGCTAGCTACCTCATTGCTAATGAAATCGCAGTGGCTTCAAAACCATTTAGTGAGTGTGAATTTGTAAAAACATGCATGATGAAGGCAGCGGAGATTGTGTGCCCTGAAAAGCAGCAGGCTTTTGCAAATATCAGCCTGACAAGAAACAGTTGCAGACAGGATTTCCGATCTTTCAGTGGATTTGGACAGCCAGTTGAAGCAAAAAGTAAAGTCATTTATTGCGTTTTCGGTTGCAATTGATGAAAGCACGGACATTACAGATGTTGCACAACTGGCCATTTTCATCCGCGGAGTTGATGACACATTGACCGTCACCGAGGAGTTCGTGGAGTTGGTGCCGATGACAGATACAACGACAGCAGCTGATATTTTTACCGCACTCGTCGGCGCGCTGGACAGGGTCGGAGTGGACTGGTCCCGCGCTGTCAGCCTGGCTACAGATGGTGCGCCCTCAATGATCGGGAAAAAAGCAGGCGTTGTGACAAAGTTCAGAGAGAAAGTGCAATCTGCAAATGGAGGACGTGATTTTTTGACTTTTCACTGTATTTTGCACCAGGAGGCTTTGTGTTGCAAGTCATTAAAGATGGATAACGTCATGAAGGTGGTCATCCAAACTGTTAATTTCATCCGATCCAGAAGCCTGAATCACCGTCAGTTTGACAGCCTTCTCAGAGAGAAAGACCACATCTATGGCCTGCCATACCACACTGAGGTAAGATGGTTAAGCCGAGGTGCTGTGCTGAGGCGTTTCTTTGATTTACGAGAAGAAATTGAACAGTTCATGGAAGAAAAGGGCAAACCAGTGTTAGAATTTCATTCCGCAGAATGGATGCAGGACCTTGCATTTATGGTGGATGTTACAGAGCACCTGAATAACTTGAACAAACAGCTGCAAGGGCGCAACAAAGTTGTCACGCAGTATTATGACAGCATACGTTCTTTCAAGTTGAAGCTGTCATTGTGGGAGACGCAACTTGCCGGTGGTGATGCAGCTCACTTCCCCTGTCTGAAAAATGTGTGCGCGACCCAACATGTGGCAGACATGAAGCGGTTCAAAGATAAAATAACGGGACTGTTACGGGAGTTTGAGCAACGCTTTCAGATTTATGTTTATATGTTTTTATGTTGATGTGCTATTGTTTTTAATTGATTTTATTTTATTTGTATATTTAACCTATTCTTGACTCTGTGGTTCTTGCACTTGTTTGGGGAACAGGATTTCATTATTTTTATCTACATTTCTGCCTGAGAAATGACACCCTGATATAGTTCTGTGATCTGTGAAACAGTTCTGTTAATCACTGAGGCATTGTGTGTTTGTGTGTTCTTTGTCCTCAGAACTTTCAAATAACTTGAGGTGTTTTATGATTAATAGTGATGTTGTGCTTTTGGACACTGTCCTCAGGCTCCAGCTTTATGTTTATATGTTGTTATGTTGATGTGCTATTGTTTTTAATTGATTTTATTTTATTTGTATATTTAACCTATTCTTGACTCTGTGGTTCTTGCACTTGTTTGGGGAACAGGATTTCATTATTTTTTATCTACATTTCTGCCTGAGAAATGACACCCTGATATAGTTCTGTGATCTGTGAAACAGTTCTGTTAATCATGCGGCATTGTGTGTTTGTGTGTTCTTTTTCTTTAGAATTTTCAAATAAACTTGACGTGTTTTATGATTAATAGTGATGTTGTGCTTGTACTATTTTGGACACACTGTCCTCAGGCTCCAGCTTTATGTTGTATGTTGATCGTATTAAAACAAAGAAAACAATCTGAAGTTGTTGTTTTTAAGTTATATATACCATGATTTTTCCGGTCCGGCCCACTTGGGAATAGATTTTCCTCCATGTGGCCCCTGAGCTAAAATGAGTTTGACACCCCTGATCTAGATCATCTGCACAGATTCTGTCAGACCTGGGCCCTGACCGTTAATCTAAAAAAAACGAATATAATGATATTCCAAAAAAGGTCCGGAAATCAGGATGACAAATATAAATTCTATTTGGACACAGTTCTATTAGAACACACCAAAAATTACACATATCTAGGACTAAATATCAGCAACACAGGTAGCTTTCACATGGCTGTGAATGAGCTGAGAGACAAAGCAAGAAGAGCATTCTATGCCATTAAAAGGAATATTAAAATCGAAATTCCAATTAGAATCTGGCTCAAAATGTTCCAATCAGTTATAGAACCAATTGCTCTATATGGCAGCAAAGTTTGGGGTCCGCTCTCTAATACTGAATTTACCAAATGGGACAAACATCCAATCGCAATACTGCATGCAGAGTTTTGCAAGACTGTATTGCAAGTGCAAAGAAAAACTCAAAATAATGCATGTAGAGCAGAATTGGGCCAATACCCCCTCCTTATTCGAATAGAAAAAAGAGCCATCAAATTTTACAACCATCTAAAAACAAGTGACCCCAAAACATTCCATCACACAGCTCTACTATGTCAAGAGATGAAACAAGAGAAGAGTCCCCTCAGCCAGCTGGTTCTGAGGCTCAGTTCACTAACCAAAACCAACCTCATAGAGCCTCAGGACAGCACTCAGAAAATCTGGCCCAACCAAATCATCACAAAGCAAAAAGAAAAATATATCACCTATTGGAAAGACACCACAAAAATCTAAGTAAACTTCAATGCTATTTGGCTCTAAACAGACTGACCACTGTGACTGATAGAAAACGGAGGAAAACAATGACTAGGTACAGACTCAGTGAGCACAGTCTGGGTATAGAGACGGGTCGTCACAGGCAAACCTGGCTGCCCAGAGAGGACAGGCTGTGCTCACTCTGCCCCCGGGGAGAGGTAGAGACAGAGCTGCATTTCCTATTACACTGTGACAAATACTCAGACCTAAGAGAATCTTTCTTTCCCAAGATTAGCATTCAGTACAAAGAATTTGAAACTATATAAGAGGAAGAAATAATCCAATATTTATTGGGTGAAAAGCCAAAATTTGCAGCCAAATATGTGTCCTCCTGCCACAACCTGAGGGACAGCCAGTGAAAAGTGTAATGTAATGTCAATAATATTTCCTGTTTTGTTTTGGCTTTCATACCATGTAATGTGTCTTCTCAGTCATGTTGAGACTGGTCGACTACTATTGCTTTAATGTATTGTTATTCTCATTAATATTGTTGTTGTAGTTGCTGTTAATGGTAATCCCATTTCCACTACTACAATTATTATTATTGCTGTTGGTCCCACCATTTTTGTTATATCTATACTTTGACAATGTAAGTAATTTTACTTGCCATGTCAATAAATTCTATTGAATTGAATTGAATTGAATTGAGAGAGGAGAGAGAGAGGAGAGAGAGAGAGAGAGATAGAGA